>NW_025961524.1:0-137324 GCF_023159225.1 Perognathus longimembris pacificus
CTAGAATGGCTCAGGATGAATTTAACCTCACTCCCCGACCCATCTTCTTCTCCTGTGTCTCCCAGTGAATGGTGTCATTGTCCAAACCAGACTGAAGTTGCCTCTTTAAATTTTAATTTTGGAAAAAATGTGATTAAGTGGTGAAAGGTGCCAGAGAAAATGATGAATAATGGAAATAGGTAGTAACTACTGGCCTGTGTACATGTTAAATAATTGTTTATGTGAATGTAAGCACTTAGAATTACAAATGAATATCTTTCATAGTTGATTTCATTTCTGTGGCAATCTTAACTCCAGTCCTAAGGCACACAAAAATATGAGTGAGACTGAACTGTTATTGATTACTGATGTGACTCTACTGGTGTCAGTCAACAAGTGGTGAGATTCTTCTTTTGTCAAACTATTGCTGAGACTGAGCCATTGTCAAGTGTTGGTGACACATTACTGGTACCATTCCTGCGGAGTCAGAACCAGAGCAATGTCTTCTGTAATTGAAATGAATCGACTTTGCCTTGGAGCTTTACTATACTAAATCAAACTAGAGATGGATGAACAGGAAATACTCTTCTGTCTCAGTGACAGAAATTGTCTGTCTACAGACATTTCTCTTGGTCACTATGGCAACTACCCCTCCCCACACTTTGCTAGCCATTAAGATGTATCAAGACAGAGATGACCGTTTGCAGCATCAGGTATTTGAACTAAAAAGAGATTTGCTAGAAAGTTGGAAAGTTATTTCTTGGAGGAAAAGTGAGATCCTTAAAAACCTTAATTGACTTTTTTTCTTACTTGAAAAGTAGTTTGTTTCTTTCTTCAGTGACGGTGAAGCTGTGTGCATAGGACAATCCATGCCCTTCATGCGCCTGTGTTTAGGAATCTGCTCCCTGGCAGTGCCCTGGCAGGGCAGAGTTACATAGACAAGCAAAATCTCAGTTCCTGCCACCTGGGGCAGGCAATCATAGTCAGGGAAATGAAACCTAAGGAGCAGATGGATTTCAAAGTGATTTGTAGACTTAAAAGTGATAGGAAAATATAGTAGTTTAAAAGTTTACCAAAGCAATCAGGGCTGGGAATGTGGCTTAGTGGTATAGTGCTTGCCTAGCATGCACGAAGCCCTGGGTTCGATTCTTCAGTACCACATAAACAGAAAAAGCCAGAAGTGATGCTGTGGCTCAACTGTTGGCATGCTAGCCTTCTGCAAAAGAAGCTCAGTGACAGTGCCCAGGTCCCTGAGTTCAAGCCCCAGGACTGGCAAAAAAAATTACAAGCAATAAATTAATAAGCATTACACAAAAAGTAAAAATATTCCAAATTGGTAGGCCATTGCTCTCAGAAAGAGTTCAGCGACAACGCTTCTGAAAGGGCAGTGATTGGATTTAGAATGACTATATTTAGGAATCAGTCATTTAAGTATGACAGGCTCTTCAGAGTAGATAGTCAGAATACATGGAGAGCCTTTTAGAGGCAGAACTTGGGCAGTTTGTTGGGATCATGGCAAAGTGGCTAAAAGCATAACGTGGAGGCTAAATGTTACGTGGTACCAATACACTGTTCATGGTCCTATTTGTTGTTGTTGGGGGTTTTTGTATGACATTTAGCTGAAAAGTTAATTATAAAATCATAAAGTTAATACAATTATAACTAAAATTCATTGAGTGCTTATTCAATAGTGCAGTCAGGCACTATTTCAAGAGTTTTGCATGTTTTATTCTCTAATTATAGGGGATAAGCACTATTTTTTCTTAAAAAAATTATTTCCATGTTTGCAGCTGATAAACTGAGGTACAGATAGAATAAAGGTCAGAGAGCAAGTAGTTCACAGCCACTGATCAAGTCAAGCAGATAAAGCTCATAGGTTTAGTTAGTGTCATATGGGACAGCGGCTTAAAAGTAAAAAGGTGTCTAGAGAGTGTAAAGACTGGAAAAATACTGGATTTGTGACAGGGGTGTGGGGGGAAATCCCTTTTGAACTCTGCACAGAAGAGTCACATGAAACTATTTTGAAGAGAAGAAGCTGGGTGAATCCAGGGCACCAACTAGAAACCATAAGACCAGGCTACAAGTTTCTCAGCTGGGGAGTAAACGTTTGAAGTAGAGTGAGGGCAGAAAGGATGGAAAGGAAGGCCTGGCAAGGGAATTCATTTGAACCCTGCTACTAATTGGTGAGGGAGAAGAAGGCATTAATGATGATTTGTATGCTTTTTTGGGTTAATGGTGATTGCATTAGCAGGTGGAGAGCCTGTTCTTTTATTGATTGAACTTCCTAATGCTGACCATTCTCAAGTACCCTTCCTTTGAAATTATCTTTCCTCCTTTGTGCTGGTGATAACTGTTGCACCTCATCTCTCCTCTCTCCCCACCCTCCTTCAGTGGTTCTTTTCTGAAGTTGGCACTCTTCACTATCCAATCTGGGACTCATTTCTTTCCCTCTCCACTATGCTACAGAGTAGATATGCTGTCCACTTAGCTTTAGTCTGAAAGCTGCACAATTTCATGGAGGAGACAGCTGGGATCCATTCCCCTCTTCACCATATTAGCTGTGGTGGGAATAATAGTCTTTGATACTGTTTTGCTCGTGTGTGAATGTGAATGATACCTCCATAATGGAGTTTTTCAATGCACCGAGTCTAGAGAAAAGGCTCCCAACACAGTGGTCCCTTGACAAGTTTTATTTGCTCTTTTTCTTTTCTTCCCTCTTCCTCCTATCCAAATATTTCCTTTCAGTTGAAGTCACTTCCCTGATGGGGATTCCTCCTATGTTAACAGAAATAGTCATGGTTCTCGTTTGCTTGCCAAATGTTAAACTGTGCACAATCACCTTTCATAGACAAATAGCACAGCGATTGTCTTTTGGTTTCAAACATGGAATGAGTTAAAACTCTAAAAATATAAGAGATAGGAACTACAACAGAGTTATAATCATAAACGGGTTGTACGTGAAACTACTTCAGACAGAGGGGCAAAGATTTATCTTCCAGTTGGACTCCAAAATACAGCATAAAACAAGCTGTAGGAACATAATATATGAAAGATAAAAATTTCCAACCCCCTTACATATCTCGAAATTGTATTTGTACAGATGTTATGAATGATACAATAGCTGATCTTTAATGTAGAGTAGGAATTTTATTTGATGAAAAAGATGGTATTGAAAAAATTTATCTCAGCAAAGTACTGACTCATACAGAATAATATGAACTTTTTCATTTTGCAATGGGAGGGTAGATGAGCCTAAGTAAACTTGCTAAAAATGTATTAAAAAACCTAAGCTCTTCAAAATAAGCCCAGGTACAGTTCCCAGGCTATGAGCTTGAGCTCCAGGACTGGCATAATAGGAAGAGGAAGAGCAGGAGGATGTGGAGGAGGAAATGCTTAGGGTTAGCAGTATGAAGTGGGACTGTCCTGGGTTTATTTAAACTCCAGCCTTGCCATTTCCTACTTCTGTGACTTAATCCAGTTACTTAACTTCTTTGAGTCCAAGATTTTTTTTCCATTTGAGAATAATAATATCATCATGTGGCATATGTCCTATTAAGTGGTTACCTTTATATAAAGACATTCATTCAGTGTCTAGCAGAAGATATGTAGTAAGTGCTAGATATTGTTGAAAACTGGGTGTGAAGCAGTTGCAAGCCTTACTAATTAGGTGCTCTAGGGAAGGTTTATTAATTTTAATTCCTCAGCTTTTTTCTCTCTTTCAGCCAACCTTCTCAAACTTTCTTGTAAGAACTAAAGGAGTTTTGTGTGTGTGTGTGTGTGTGTGTGTGTGTGTGTGTGTGTGTGTGTGTGTGTATGTGTGTGTGTGCAGGGTACTTCACACTTTATCTAGCCTAAAAGAAAACTGATATAGAGTCATAAAAGAAGTTGTGTGTAGTTTTATTAACCATAATAGAAAGTTTAGACTTAATTTCAAATATTCTAAGAACACATTGGAAAGTTTTAGCTAGAAAAGTGATGTGCCATGTTTTAGAAAGATCCCCTTGATTACTGTGGTGTTGTAGAATGATTGGGATCAAGGAGTGAAATGGGAGAGCCAGGAAGCAGGTTCAGACATGCTATCAATAACTGTGATGCTCAAAACCATGAAAGAAACAGAGACATACTCACTAGACACTATGTTGAAAATTAACTATATAACTTGTGTGGGGGGAATGGAAGAAAACACAGGGAGAGAGCTTGCGGAAGGGGTGACATTGTCTAAAAAGAAATGTACTCATTACCTGACATGTTCTTGTAATCTCTCTGTACATCACCTTTTAAATAATAAAAGAATACAAAATTACAAAAATAAAAAATACAGGATAAATAGCACCTTTTGCCATCCATAACTATTTTCCGTATATTTAAATAAAATTTCTAAAGAAAAAAAAAACAAAAATCCTAAGCTCTTGTTCAAATATAAACATTACCTGTAAAAGGCTTTTCCCTGATTGAACTCATTTTCTTAGAGCCCATTCAGTATCTCATAGGTAGTATTCCCTCCATTTTTAATCAACATATTTATAAAAATCTACAGGTAAAATGATACATACTTATCAAGTACAACATATTTTACACATAGAGTGGTTAAATCTAGCTAACATATATATCGCAGATTATTATCATTTTTGTGGTGAGAACACTCAACATCTACCCTGTACTCTCAGAAGGTAGATTAAGAGTTTATGCGTAAGACCCAAATTTACAGGAGGCCTAGAGATTTAATTGCCAAGACTTCAGCAATGGTATTGGCAAATATCAAACTTAGGTCTTTGTAATTCTTACACGTTTTGCCATGTTGCCACAAAAGCCTCATGAGCATTAAGAGGATTTCAATTGAACACTAGTCTGAAAAAATGAGGTTTTGGTGAAATTGGAAAAATAATAATAGGATGTGAGATTAAAACTCTGTTAATCTTTATTCTTGATGATTCTTTCTACTCCTATTCCTCTGAAAATCTAAAACGATAGAATCTCAAAATAGATTTCAAAAATTCAATACCTCTCAAATATTCAGATGAGAATATACATGCTTCCCAGTAGTAAAGAGAGGAACAAGTAAGTTATAAGAAATAGCCCAAATGCCTTTGGTCTGAAGTCCTGTCGCACTCTTATTCTTCTCATTCCATACCTGTGGCTTTAGAGTAAGTTTCCTGTGATCAGCTGACAGAAGAAGAAACTGGGGCCTGCTTTACAGAACCTTCTGTGTGATATTCAGGCACCATGTAAGAGTAGATAGTTGTAGCACTTTGACTCTGTACTAGGATGACCTTGAAAGGACGCTGGTAAAGGGAAATTCTCTAGGTGGGCAGAACATTGAGCAGTGTCTCTGTTGGTTGGCTTACAGGGAGAAGGGGCCAGTTGAGTGACTTTAGGGATGTATGAGCTCTTGTGTGAATTGTTTGGCTAGCTGGTTAGGGACTTAGAAGAGGCATGACTGGAAAATTGGTCAGAAGGAAATTGGGGATGAGGTAGGTGGTAGAACTTGCTGAGTGGGCACAATACCAAAAGATAACCTGAGTGGAGGATGATGTTTGTAATTAAGTGAAAAGATTGCTCCTTTTTGTGGCTAGAAATCATCCTTTTTCCCATGCCACTCCTGTTCTTACACAATGGAGCCATGTGCAAAATGGCCATGAACCACTGGGTGGGGACTATGCATGGCTTCGAAAGCATGACTGACTCGCCATGCTGACCCAGCTATGGCCATTGCTGATTGCCCAGTCAGCTGACCAAAGAGATGAGTAGTGGGTGGCTGATAGGGTACTGTTTTCCAGAGTGATTGAAGCTAATGATGGTGGATATATTTCTTCGGATCACTTTTGTCATAGAGCAGTATTTGTTCTTACTGGAATTCTCATTTCCTATATATACACCTTCCTTGCATGCAATGATTGTGATAAATTACCATCCATGGACTTATAGAATGTTTGATCTGCCATCATGGTATTCAAATAGCATTGTTTCTGGTCAAGGGACTCACCTTCCAGCAAAGGATAGACATAATGCTCATGGTGGTAGAATTCACTGGTTTGCTATGACATCCTGCAGCTGCTGGCAGGACAGTGTGGTGGAAGACTTTGTCATGATGCCATAACTCCCATCAAGCCTACCAAGCTTCCCCAGGAGACTGTGATACTGTGAATTGAATAGGTGGGATTTTTCTCTGAAATTAGAATCAATGGATTGAAGAATCATATGGTGAACATGGTAGTGACACCACCCACGATTACTCTTAGTGACCCATTAACAAAATTTTTGTTTCCTGTTCCTATGATCTTACTTTGTGCTGACCTAGAGGCCTTTGTCCTAAAGGAAGGAATGTTTCAATCGGGAGACACAATGGTTCCATTGAACTGGAAGTGAATTCTGCTCCCTGGACGCTGTGGCTTTCTCATGCCTCTGAATGGACAAGCAAAGAAGGAAGCTACTGTGCTGGCTGGGGTGATGGATCTGTTTGCAATCAGGGGGTATCGGATAGCTACTTCCTAGTGTCTGGGTCCTAGAAGATCCCCGAAGGTGCCTTTTGGTATTAACGTGTTCTGTGATTAGGGTCGATGGAAAACTTTTTTTTTTTTTTTTTGCCCGTCCTAGGGCTTGGACTCAGGGCCTGAGCACTGTCCCTGGCTTCTTTTTGCTCAAGGCTAGCACTCTGCCACTTGAGCCACAGAGACACTTCTGGCTTTTTCTATATATGTGGTGCTGAGGAATCGAACCCAGGGTTTCATGCATGCTAGGCAAGCACTCTACCACTAAGTCACATTCCCACCCCGATGGAAAACTATTACAGTTACCATATCTAATGGACTATCAGTTGTACAGACCCTTTAAGAATGAAGGTTTGTATTACCTGGCCCAGTATAAAACCATAAGTAGCTTGGTGAGACAAAGGGAAAACAGAATAAGTAGAGAGAGAAAGTAATTATAAGTAACCACAGGTGACCACATGGGCAACTGTAAAATAATTGTCAGGACTATGTCTTCTTTATTTACTTATGATTGTATTTGTGCATTTAGGAGTTTTCTGTGCACATATGTAAATATACTAAGCCCAGTGTTCTCCTTAAGTTGCTTGTTATGTAACCTAAGAGGTATCGTAGTGTTAAGTGTTGTTAATTTGACATCACTTGCTTTTTTTTTTTTTAATTCGGTTGGTCATGGGGCTTGAACTCAGCCTGAGAGCCTGCCCCTGAGCTTTTCTCCTTAAGACTAGCACTCTACCACTTTGAGCTCCACTTGTGGATTTCCAGTGATTAATTGGAGATGAGCATCTCAATGGATTTTTCTTCCTGGGCTGACTTTAAACTTTGATCTTCAGATCTCAGCCTCCTGAATAGTTAGGATTACAAGTGGGAGCCACCAGTGCCTTGCCTGGTACATCCTATTATTGCACTTAAATGATTGGATCTTGTGAAGTATAAACATTGCCCATGTACTGGTGTGTTCCTTCTGGAGAAAGGCTAGTTTGTCTGGTTATATATGTATGAATTATGATACAAGGATGCTTGTTACTGTCAGTATTGAGAGATTGGGTATAATGTAAGATGATGTATATTGATAAATATGAGCAGATTTGTGGTAGTTAATTGGTTTATGTGTCAATTTAAGTTGGCCACAGGTACTGAGATACTTAATTCAACCTTATTCTGACTGTGTCATACTGATGGCATCTCATTGAAAACCTTTTGAGAGATATCTAATTTTATTTTTTTTTCAATTTTTATTATCAAACTGATGTACAGAGAGGTTACAGTTTCATACATTAGGCATTGGATACATTTGTTGTACTGTTTGTTACCTCGTCCCTCATTCCCCCCTCCCTCCTCCCCCTTTCCCTTTCGCCCCCTGAGGTGTTCAGTTCACTTACACCAAACATTTTGGCAAGAATTACTTTTGTATTTGTTTGTCTTTTTTTACCCTGTGTCTTTCAATTTTGGTATTCCCTTTCAATTTCCTAGTTCCAATACCAGTATACACGGTTTCCAATATACTCAGATAAGATTACAGAGATAGTGTAGGTACAACCACAGGAAGGTGATACAAGAACATCATCAATAATAGAATCTACAGATACATATGGGATATTGAAAGTAGTTACAACTGTGATATAACAATTGTTTCCATAACATGGAGTTCATTTCACTTAGCATCATCTATGTGTTCATAAGGGTATAGCTATTGAGCCTTGTGATGCTCTGCTATGACAGGACTAAACCTGTACTAATTATTCCCAATAAGGGAGACCATAGAGTCCATGTTTCTTTGGGTCTGGCTCACTTCACTTAGTATAATTTTTTCCAAGACCTTCCATTTCCTTACAAATGGGACAATGGCATTCTTTCAGATAGAAATATAAAATTCCATTGTATATATGTACCATATTTTCCTGATTCATTCGTCTACTGAGGGGCATCTGGCTTGGCTCCAGATTCGTGCTATGACAAATTGTGCTGCGATGAACATTATTGTGCTGGTGGCATTACTGTGATTTTGTTTGTGGTCTTTTGGATAGATACCCAAAAGTGGGGCTGCTGGGTCATAGGGGAGTTCTATATTTAGCCTTCTGAGGAATCTCCATACTGCTTGCCAGAGTGTCTGAACCAGTTTACATTCCTACCAACAATGGATTAGGGTTCCCTTTTGGCCACATCCCCTCCAGCAATTGTTATTGTTAGTTTTCTTTATATGGGACATTCTTACTGGGTGAGATGGAATCTCAGTGTTGTTTTGATATGCATTTCTTTCATGGCCAGTGATGTAGGGCATTTTTTCATATGTCTCTTGGCCATTCTCATTTCCTCATCAGAGAAGTCTCTTTGTAAGTCTTTAGCCCACTTGATGAGGGGGCTATTGGTTCTTTGCGGTTTTGTTTTGAAAGAAGGTAATTTTTTAGTTCTGCATATATTTTAGATATGAGGCCTTTGTCTGTTGAATGTCCAGTAAAGATCTTCTCCCAGTCTGTGGGCTTTCTGTTTATCTTGCGAGCTATGTCACTTGCCGTGCAGAAGCTCTGCAGTTTGATGCAGTCCCATTTGTCCAACCTTTCTTTGATTTGTAGCGTTTCTGGGTCTTTGTTAAGGAAGTTCCGTCCCGTGCCAAGGAGCCCAAGTATTTCTCCTACTCCTTCCTTTAGTGTTTTCAGGGTGTCTGTTATGATTTCGAAGTCTTTAATCCATTTGGAATTGATTTGGGTGCCGGGTGACATCTAAGGATCTAGTTTCAGTTTGTTGCATGTGTTGAGCCAGTTTTGCCAGCACCACTTGTTAAAGAGGATATCTTTCTTCCATACTATTGTTTTAGCTCCTTTATCAAAGATTAAGTAGGCATAGTTCTGTGGGTTCATTTCTGGGTCTTCAATTCTGTTCCATTGGTCTTCAGGCCTGTTCTGGTGCCCATACCAAGCTGTTTTTATTACTATAGCTTTATAATACAGCTTGAAGTTGGGTATTGTTATTCCTCCAGCACTGTTCTTTCTGCCTAGGATTGTTTTTGCTATTCTAGGTCTTTTATTGTTCCATTTGAATTTCTGGATTGCTTCCTCTATTTCATTAAAAAAATGGTGGTGGGATATTAATGGGTATTGCATTGAATTTGTAGATAGCCTTTGGCAATATTGCCATTTTGATTATATTAATCCTCCCAATCCAGGAGCATGGGAGGTTTTTCCATTTCCTTACTTCTGACTTAATTTCAATTTTCAAGCTTTTAAAGTTCTCATATCTAGTTTAAAGGCAAGAGAACCAGTAACCGGGTACTAGACACCTAGGTGCCCATATTCTTAGCTGCTCTGGAGGCTAAGATCTGAGTATTGTGGATCAAAGTCAGTGTGGGCAGGAAAGTCTGTGAGACCCTTATCTGCAATTAACCACTAAGAAGCCAGAAGCTGAGCTCTGGCTCAAATGGTAGAATAGTAGCCTTGAGCATAAAAGCTCAGGGGCAGCACCCAGAATCCTGGGTTCAAGTCCCAAAACTGGCACCAAAAAAAAAAAAAAATGACAAAGCCAACTACTTACTGACAACAAAGAGCTCATTCATCTAAGCATGGACCTAGAATTCTAAACACTAACCCATTACTCTTCTTACTAGATACTCATCTCCTGAAATCAAAAAGGCTTAGGGTCCTTTTTCCTATTTATTTAGCCCAGGTAGCCTCAGTATTTTCTCAAAAAGAATCAAGATTTTCTTTTGGTAAATTAGACCATTTGAACCAAATGATGGTAAATTAGAAAGGTATGTGAATTTTAGCTATTACAAACTATCAAAAACACACAGTAACCCAGTTTCCTTGCTCACAAATAACTTTGTTGATAGATGAGAATCGGATACTCATTGGAGCCATTTTAATGAACCCGTAAGTTTTAAGAATAATTCATATACTAAAGTATTTCAAAACAGTTCACTTGAAACACTTAAGTTATAAATTTTTGTAATTTAATGTATTTGTTTCTTTTTAGAAAACTCTATTAGATAGAAAGATGAAAGGTGAAGTTGAATCTCATCTTGATCAAATTGTACCACATAAAGTGTTAGCATTGGAATTAGGATAATTTGCTATGTTGCACTTATTTACAGTTTTATTTTCCCTAATTTTAGATGTTAAGATTGACTTTTAATTGCAGAGAATAAGATTATTGCCTTTATATAATCAAACTTCTAATATGTATCGAGCCTTTGGTGGACAAAGTCTAGCTCATGAACGCACTCATTTTCAAAGGAGATGCATTATGCTTTGGGATGTGGGAAGATAATGGGGTATTATCACGACATGAATCTTGGATTTCAGTTATATATATGCATATATTCGTATGTATATATACATATATATACACATATGTATACACACATATATATAGACACATATGTATATGTGCATATATAGAGAGAAAGTTTATTAGGAGAGAGCACATGTAAAGAATTACAATGTATGAGGATCATTGTGTTTCATAAAAGAAGTCCATGAACAGCATTCTATGAGACTTGGGAGAAAAGAGTTGTTACTGTTGCCTGAGAAAGGTTCATGGATATCTGTCTGGAGGTGCTGGCATTTGATCTCTGATCTTAAAGCCAAACTAGATTTGAACAAGAGAGTCTTTGAGGGTTTCAGTCATGCCTATGAATTAAAGTGGGTAAATGATCTAGTCTTTACACAATGTCTCGCACCAAGTAGAGTGTCAATAAATGCATGAGGGGGGCTGGGGCTATAGCCTAGTGGCATGAGTGCCTGCCTCGGATACACAAGGCCCTAGGTTCGATTCCCCAGCACCTCATACGCAGAAAACGGCCAGATGCGGTGCTGTGGCTCAAGTGGCAGAGTGCTAGCCTTGAGCGGGAAGAAGCCAGGGACAGTGCTCAGGCCCTGAGTCCAAGGCCCAGGACTGGCCAAAAAAAAATAAAAAAATAAAAATAAATGTATGAGGATTAAGTGCATAATCTGCAAGTTGACTGTTACTGCCTGCTTGTCTGCCTTGTGAATGATGTCAGAGAAGTCACTGGAGAACATTTTCCCAAGAGCTAACTTGCACAATGTTTCTTCACTTACCAAGGGCTTTAACTGCTTTGCTTCCCCGTATTCCAATTCTCATAAACATTGGCCACCATGCTTTGTCTCTAAAACATGGTGCAGCTGCTGGGTGGTCCTTCTACCGACCCCTAACAGAGTCAGCTGTTCACCAGAGAGTAGGATTGATGTCTGACCAACAGATGATCCCGTGCAGGGAATGAAAGGAGAGGAGGGGCTGCTGGGAGGCAATTTGTGCAGTGGCTTGGCTTGATTGTATTAAACGGGTAGAGATGGATGGAAGCTTAGTTTCAAGCCAGTTCTGAAGATAGGTAATTTGTGTCAAATAGTTCTGAAGTGCTGTATCCATGGAGGGAAGTGGAGTGGAGAGCCGAGTCCAGTGCCATTATAGATTACATGCTTACAGCCTGGGTAGCAATGAGATTTTAACCTTCACGTAGGACCCAGATATTCATGACCCATGTCATCAATAGACCAAGGTTGGTATAGGTTAAAAAACTTCAAACTACCTTAGCCAAGGACTAGACCAGTCATCGTTTTAACAATTCTGTAGGATGTGTGAAAGGGGAAGATGATTTTGACAGGAAAACCGTAAGTGCTTTCTCAGGTGTTTCCTCTTTCTCTAGCATTTGTCTCTCTGAGTGTTCTTCCTTGCTCAAACTTACATTCTCTTTTATGACATTTTTCTTGATTGTCTTCTTTTTCGCTGGTCTCTTCCCCTCAGAATCCTTTCTTCCTTGGGCTGGCAAGAACAGCCCCCATGAATTTTACTGGATCTCTCTCTCTCTTTCTCTCTCTTTTTTTAATGTCTTGATATTGACGTTGTCCTCTGTTTGGAAGAAACTTCTGTGTTGACTTTCACCTCTGGGGTTTTGAGTTGTAGTTACAGGGTGGTCATCCCAAATAAAATGTGTTAGTGTCACCTTCTACATCGTACCTCCAAGACTGAATCTATTGGCTCATTCTATTCCTCCTGATAGCCGCCTACTGTTTTATTTTCTGTCTTGCTGTCATCCAGTTCATGCTTTTCTATAAGTCTTACATTTGTTACTTATATTTTTTTACTATCCTTGTGACGTAATTCCTTTCTTTTTTTCTTTTTTTTCAAATTTTTATTATTAAACTGATGTACAGAGGTTACAGTTTCATACATTAGGCATTGGATACATTTGTTGTACTGTTTGTTACCTTGTTCCTCAAACCCCACTCCACTCTCCCCCTTACCCTTTCCCCCCCTGAGGTGTTCAGTTCACTTACACCAAACATTTTTGCACGTATTGCTTTTGTATTTGTTTGTCTTTTTTTACCCTGTGTCTCTCAATTTTGGTATTCCCTTTCAATTTCCTAGTTCCAATACCAGTATACACGGTTTCCAATATACTCAGATAAATTACAGAGATAGTGTAGGTACAACCACAGGAAGGTGATACAAGAACATCATCAATAGTAGAAGCTACAGATACACATGGGACATTGAAAGTAGTTACAACTGTGATATAACAATTGTATCCATAACATGGAGTTCATTTCACTTAGCATCATCTTATGTGTTCATAAGGGTATAGCAATTGGGCCTTGTGATGCTCTGCTATAACTTGCCTAAACCTGTACTAATTATTCCCAATAAGGGAGACCATAGTGTTCATGTTTCTTTGGGTCTGTCTCACTTCATTTAGTATAATTTTTTCCAACTCCTTCCATTTCCTTACAAATGGCATTTGTTACTTCTAAAGGCCTTGTAGTTATTCCCAATCAGCATTGTATATAGCTTTATTTAGGCTCAAATGACAACTTTTAGGCTATTATGTCTAGTAATCTCTGAGCTGGTGTGTGTGTGTGTGTGTGTGTGTGTGTGAGTGTGTGTGTGTGTGTGTGTGCTCTTGAGGTTTGAACTAGGGCCTGGGCACTATAGCTGAGCATTTTTGTTCAAGTCCAGCGCTGTGCCATTGGAGCCCCAGCTCCCCTTTTGCTTTCTGATGATTAATTAGACGTGAGTCTCATGGGCTTTTCTGCCCAGGCTGGCTTCAAATTGTGATCTGCATATCTCAGCATTCTGAGTAGGTTCATTACAGGTATGGACCATAGGCACTCTACTTTTTGTTTTCAACAGACAAGAGCTGATTATTGAGGAACAGTGAGGAGAACTCTTACTTTTGAGCTGGTTTTGATTGCATTTTTTTTCTTCTTAAAAACCTGAATTGACTGCTTTTCCTTTAGTCCTTCCTGGTCTGATACTAAAAGCCTTTCACAATGGAGCTCCTTTCCATATTCCCAGATTTCCCTCTGTTCTTTTCTTTTTTTCCCCTCTGTGATTTGTTCCCGCTAGTATGGAACACGCAAACAGCCTTCTAACTTCAGGCCTCTTGGAGGCCAGTTCAGATACTGGTCTTCCTGTCCAAAATTAATTTCTTCTTCCCCTGAACCTTTAGGTTACTTTCTAATGATAGCCCTTATTTCCCTTATTCTGCCCTTATTTCCAGGGCTGACTTTTGTGTACTTTTTGTGTCAACTTCTTGAAGGTTTGGCTTCATTTTGGTTTTGTGTTTCTGTCCTTCCTACACCATAAGACAGAGTCCCTGATGATTTAATAAGTTTGTAAAAAATATGTAAACTCATGGAGAAGTTTAATAGTGTCTACTCAGAAGAAATGAGGAGATAGCACGGTAGTTTCAGTCCGATAGAAACATTGAATTGGGAATCACTTTAATTCTAAAATATATCTAAAATCTTAAGATTTGTTAGTCAAGTATGCACTCAGAATTATGTTAAATTAAGTCATTTGTATCATTAGAGCTAAATCATTATACACTTAGAAGGAAAATCCAAACAGTGACTCCTCTCAAAACCATTTCAGAGAAAGCCAGAATGTTTTGAGATAGGATAGTATTCAACTATCACTGATGAGAATACCTTTTCTTCTTACATTGATTGGGTATTTACTAGTCAAAAACTCCTTATGTAAATAAAAACAACTTAGTCTCCAGAGTTTACCTTTACTTTATTTGCTTATTGCTAGAATTTTCAGTTCTCCATATCTACCACAGTTATATCACCTTATAATTACAAAATTTGACGTTTGAATGCATTAACTTGAAGACCATTGGAATATTGATAGTTATACGAATCATTGTTTAAAACATTAATTCTGAGAAGACAGAAATTTTGAAATAAATGCTGTCGTGGAATCCATTTTTGTGCTTAAAGAAAGTTTTCCTGTGACTTTGGATGCCCTTATCATAGTTAGTACTCATTTCGAGTATTTTTTATGCTTTTACTCATCCAACTTTTTTTAGTATTTAATAAATTGCAATTAGCAGATCATCTGTTATAAAATGGTAGCTGTCAGCCCAGCGTTTGCATACTTCAGTTCCCCATGGGCCAGAAAACATGACTTTCATTCTGTAGCCTTAGCCTTGACCCTGCCTGCTACAATGCCTTCTTTCTTCTGGTAGAAACACCTGCACAATGCAAGTCATCCTGTCAGTCTTCCTCCAGCCCTTGTGTTACAGTGTCATAGTTGATGTTGACAGGACCTCTGGAGCCGCAAATCCCTCCCATGTCCTACTTGCTCAAGTCAAGGGTGATATTCTTGTGGTGGGCGTGGCTAAGGAGCCCAGCGCTGCTTACTGGCCAGTCCATTGGCACTTGTGCCTCCCGCTGCTGTCCTCACCAGTATCCCGTTCCCTCAACCATGCAGCTTGGGTGACCTGGGTAGCAACAAACTTTGGGGGGAAAGAAATCAAGGGAGAAATGGGAATGCAACAGGACCACAGGATTAGGCCCCCAGTAGTGCCCCAACCTGGGAAGGCATTCATTACCGCTCAGGTCTACACCAAGAAGCATGGAGCTGCAAGCAGAGAGCGGGGCAGGCCTGTGTGCCAGAATCACTTGCCTCTTCTTCCTTCTCTTGGTCCCAAGGTGGTGGGGTGCCCATCGTGATCGTCCAACCTCGCCTTTCTTGTATGGTGCAAGTCAGTTCGCTTTTTGGCAGGAACTGACCAGGAGGGCCTCCTAACGGAGGCTCAACCTGCCCACCTTGATCTTGGGTCTGCTACTTTTGCTTCTTCACAGGAGCCAGCGGATCAGCTTAGGAGATCTCCATTTTGTAAGTCTTTTAAATATCAGGCCTGTGTGTATTGTTTCTTCTGTTTTATTGGAATTGTTTTACCTCTTGTTATTTTGTGGACTGCACAACTGACGAGACTGATAGGCATGGGCAACGTCCCTTCCACTCCCGTGGACTTGACTTTAGCCCACTGGAAGGAAGTTACTCACAATAATAGTGTAGAGATCAAGAAACGAAAGTGGGTGACTCTCTGCTCTTCTTAGTGGCTCACTTTCAAGATGGGTGGCCACCAGAAGGGACTTTTGACTTGAGTACAATTCTCAAAGTAGAGGACTATGTTTTTAATTCCTTACATAGTCACTTCGAAAAAGTTGGTAGATATCACCTTCTCTGGGCCCCTCCCGTGAGTCCGTCCCTTCTCCTTTTGTGTGAAAACTCATTTTGTTTTTTAAACACAAAGAGAAGTTCAACCACCTGTCACTCATGGTCTCAATTACTTGTGGTAATACTCAGTTAGCTGCTGTTACTGTGGTGGCACTTACTAAAAACTTCATAGAGTATATTAATCAGCTATAATGTCATGATAGTATTACCATATTACTGTACTGTATTAGAAAACAGATACACAGCAGATAGTGCTTAGAAAATTTCTAAGTACTGTATGTAAGCATTTAGGTTCTTTTTTTTTTTTTTGGCCAGTCCTGGGCCTTGGACTAATGATTTCTCATTAGTATTACCAGGAGGGTTATATACTTAATTTAATGTTGTTTTTATTTTGCCAGTTCTGAGGCTTGAACTCAGGGCTTGAGCACTGTCCCTGAGCTGCTTTTATTCACACACACACACACACACACACAGCACTACTTACACCTTTTTCTGTTTATGTGGTGGGGAGGAATGGAACCCAGGGCTTCATGCATGCTAGGTGAGCACTCTGCCGCTAAGCCACATTGCTAGTCGAATATGTTGGGTCTATTTATGATTGTTCATTATGCCAGTCCTGAGGCTTGAACTCAGGGCTTGGGTGCTGTTCTTGTGCTGAAGGCTAGCAGACTATCATTTGAACCACAGGTCCACTTCCAGCTTTTTTTGGTAGTTATTTGGAGATGAGTCTCATAGACTTTCCTGGCTGGATGGATTTGAGCTGTGAGTCTCAGCTCATAAGCTTCTGAGAAGTTAGGATTACAGGTGAGAGCCACTGGCACTTAGCAGCTACTTTTTTGTTTTTGTTGTTGTTGTTTTTACAAACTGATTGTAAAGATAAATTACAATATTTTAAGTGATGAACTGCTTTTCCTAATTCAAGTATTTTGGCATATTTTCTAGTTAATCAGTTATGTAGATGTAAAACATTACTTGGAAGATTGTTTATGTGTTTATTATGTGGAAGACAGCAATTTGCTTTCCATAATCATTCATTCACTTGTGAAATATCTTTTCCTTCTGTAAACCAGTCTAAAGCTACAAAAATAGGTATTGAACTATTAGAATCTTATTAAATCATGTATTGTGCTCTCTCTCCTCTCCTCTCCTCTCCTGTCCTCCCCTCCCTTCCCCTCTCCTCCCCTCCACTCCTCTCCCCTGTCCTCCCCTTTTCTCTCCTCTCCTCTCCCACCACCTGTAGTAACAAGGTTTGAATTCAAGGCTTCATCCTGGCATGTATGCCCACTCAGCTGGTATTCTGCCACTTACACATGTAGCCCAGCATTTCACTGGTTAATTGGAGATGGAGTCTTTTGGACTTTACTGAATGGGCTGGCTTTGAACCCTGACCCTCTGCATCTCAGCTTGCTGAGTATCCAGGTTTACCGGTATGAGCCCCAGGTGCCTGGCTAAATCATGTGTTTTAATTTTAACACATTTTGTTATGTTCAATGTACATGGCTTAGAAATACATAATGACAGTAGTTTGTATGCAGCAAACTACATTATTCTTAGAGAATTAGAGAACTAGAGTGCACATTTTGGTATTGAGATTTTCTTTAAAAAAATAAATGAGTAGAACCCTTGAAAGGACAATGAAATATAATAGGATGGTCCCATATGTATATGAAGAAGTGTGATGTAAAACACAATGAGTTGCATGGTCCTAGATGCTATGAATTCTGAGGATCCAACAATGAGGTGTGAGCTTTCATACAGCTCGGCTTTCTAAAAATTGTTGGTAATTGATCTTACATTAATTATCTCATTTCATTCCTAAAACATCCTGAATATTAGATCGGGTATGTATTGAAATCATAATTTGCGTATAAGAAAACATGGCTTAATGTATGGATCTGTGACCCCTCTGTATATCACTTTGACAATAAATAAGTAATTATATATATTTTTTTTTAAAAAAAGGAAAACACATTGAGAGGCTGCTGGCTACTCCAAGTGGAGGTGATGGTGTCTTTCTAATTATAAGGCTGAGTTTTTTGCTGGCACATGGTAGCTGTGAGGATTATTCTAAAATAAGATTGCTGATCAAAGATGGCCTTTAGAACTTTTGATAACATTGAAAACTACTAGGTCTATCATGATTGCTCTCAACCAACTAATTATGCCTATTTAGAAGTAATAATTATATGAGAGTTCAGCATTTTCCATTTTCTGAAAAACAAGAAATGTAAGGTTAGACTCATTTTCTCTATACTGATGATGATGTAGGAGCTCAATGTAGTTCAGTGCCAATGTGATCCTTTTAAATAGGACCATATGAAGTTCTGCCTGATGCTTTGCTCATTTGAGCTAAATTTAAAAATTGAAGTGTTAGGGTCTTTTTTTAATAAGTTAGCAACATATTTCTAACAAATTTTTAATCTTTTATTGGAAAACTAGCATTTTGTGGATTCTTTGTTGTTGTCATTGTTTGTGGGGCATGAACGCAGGTGCTGACCCTGAGTTCACTCACTATCTTCCTTTCTCTCTTTCTTTCTTCCTCTCTTTCTTTTCTCCCTTCCTTCCTTCCTTCCTTTCTTCCTTCCTTCCTTCCTTCCTTCCTTCCTTCCTTCCTTCCTTCCTTCCTTCATTGCCAGTCCTGGACGCAGGTCCTGAGCACTGTCCCAGGCTTTTGTTTTTGTTTTGCTCAAGGCTAGTACACTACCACTTGAGCCATTGCTCCACTTTTGCTTTTTGCTATATGTGGTGGTGAGGAATTGAACCCATGGCTTCATGTATACAAGGCAAGCACTCTACCACTAGGCCATATTCCCAGCCCTTCTTCCTTTCCTTTCAAGGCTAGTCCTCTGTCTCTTTGAGCCACAGTGCCTCTTCCAGGTTTTTGTTTTTGTTTTTTTTGTAGTTAATTGGAGATGAGACTCTTTAACAGACATTCTTGTCTTCACTGGCATTCAACCATGATCCTCAAAGGTCAGCCTTCTGAGTAGCTAGGATGACAGACAGGCATGAGCCACCAGCACCCTGTACATTGGGACACTTCTAAAATGTATGTCTTATGCTTAAATACCTCTTCTCCACTGCCTTATGGAAGGAGCCCAAATTGACCCCAGCTTCTTTTTAATTTTCACAATGCTTATGGCATTCAGCAGCAGGAATTCCTGGTTTCTAGAGAGTTGTTCTCTTCCTGTGTTCCTGTCTCTGTCTCTTCTTCCTGGAATCTTCCCCATTGGTATCTGCCTGTCAAATGGCTACCCATTCTTAATGAACTACTCAGATGTGAAGTTGAAATGATAAATCTTTGCTTTCCTTGGCCAGCCCCGCCCCACCCTGGCGGTTTCCTGTTGTTTCTGCTTGGGGCACTGGAAGGCTCAGGCCAGGGCAGGACGGGCGATGGATGGGGGGCCGGGTGGGGCAGAGCGGACAGGCGGGACAGAGGCAGTGGAGTCAAAACAGGGTAAAATGATACACGGGTGTGCAATTTGCAAGCTGGGGGTTCTGGGTGCTGAGTGCTAAATACTAGGTAGCTGGGTGCTGGGTACTGGGTGCTGGGTGGCTAGGGGCTGGTTCCTGGGTGTCTGGGTGCTAGGTACTGGGTGCTGGGTGGTTGGGTGCTGGCTGACTGGGTGCTTGGTAGCTGGGTGTTGAGTAGCTGGATGGTGTGGTCTGAGTAGTTGGGTGCTGGGTACTGGTTAGATGGGTGCTGGGTGCTAGGTACTAGGTGCCTGGGGTCTGAGTAGCAGGGTGCTGGGAACTGGGTGCTCAGTAGCTGGGTACTGGGTGCTGGCTAGCTGGGTGGCTGGGTTCTGGGTATTGGGTCCTGGGTGCTGGGTAGCTGGGTACTGGGTTCTGGGTGTCTGGGTGCTGAGTAGCTGGGTGCTGGGGGCTGGTTGGCTGGGTGCTGGGTACTGGGTGATGGGTGCTGAGTGGTTGTGTCCTGGTGCTGAGTGGCTGGGTACTAGGTGCTGGATTAGGTGCTGGGTAGCTGGGTAACTGGGTGACTGGGTGCTGGGTAGCTGGGTACTGGGTGCTGGGTAGCTGGGTACTGGGTGCTGGGTGTCTGGGTGCTGAGTGGTTGTGTCCTGGTGCTGGGTGCCTGTTGGCTGGGTGCTGGGTACTGGGTGATGGGTGCTGAGTGGTTGTGTCCTGGTGCTGGGTGCCTGTTGGCTGGGTACCAGGTGCTGGATTAGGTCCTGGGTAGCTGGGTAGCTGAGTGGCTGGGTGCTGAGTAGCTGGGTACTGGACGCTGATTGGCTAGGTACTAGGTACTGGGTGCTGGGTGGTTGGCGCTGGGTCCTAGGTACTGGGTTGAGTAGCTGGGTGGCTGGGTGCTGACTAGCTGGATGCTGAGGTCCAAATAACTGGATACTGGGTGCTGAGTAGCTGAGTGCTGGGTTGCTGGGTACTTGGTGCTTGGTACCTGGGTGGTGAATAGCTGGGTGCTGGGTACTGGGTGCTGGGTGGCTAGGTACTGAGTCGCTGGGTGCTGGGTACTGGTTGGGTGCTTACTAGTTGCATGATGGGTAATGGGGGCTAGGTGCTGAGTAGCTGCATGCTGAAGGCTGGCATCTGGGTGCTGAGTAGCTGGGTGCTGGGTGGCTGGGTGCTGGGTACTGGGTAGCTGGGTACTGGCTGGCTGGGATGCTGGGTACTGGGTGCTGGGTGGCTGGGTGCTGAGTAGCTGGGGACTGGATGCTGATTGGCTGGGTGTTGGTACTGGGTGCTGGGGGGTTAGGTGCTGGGTGGCTGGGTACTTGGTAGCTGGGTAGCTGTGTGGGTGGCTGGTTGCTGGGTAGCTGGGTAGTGGGTGGCTGGGTGCTGGGTACTGGTTCGCTGGGTGCTGAGGGCACTGAGGGTTGAGCACCTGGGTGCTCAGTACTGGGTGCTGAGTAGGTGAGTGCTGGCTGGGTACTGGGGGTTGGGGTGCTGAGTACCTGGGTGCTGAGGGCTGAGAACCTGGGTGGCTGGGTAATGGGTGCTGGGTGCTGAGTAGCTGGGTGCCGGGTGGCTGGGTGCCGGGCCGTGATTCGAGCCCCAGCCCCCTCCTCCCCGCCCTCCCCTAGGCCCCTTGCCTGTCCGTGTGTCCATCTGTCCGTCTCTCTCTCAGTTGTCCCTGTGTCCACCCGTCTGTCTGTCTGCCTCGGTTTCCCTGCCCATCCGTCTGTCTGTCTGTCTGTCCCCAGCCCTGGGACCCTGTGCGCCTGTCGCTCTGTGCGTCCGTCCATCTGGCTACGTTCATTGGTCCCTGTCTGTCCGTCCATCCGTCTGTCTCCTTGTCTGTCTGTCCGTCTGCCCATCTGTTTGTCCGTCTGTCTCTCGCTGCATGTCTGTCTGTCCATCTGTCTCCCTGTTCGTCCATCTGTCTGTCTGTCTGTCCATCCGTCTGTCTGCCGTCCGTCTGTCCCTGTGTCTGTCACACTGCTTGTGTGTCCGTCTGTGTGTCCGTCTCCCTCTCTGTCTGTCTGTCTGTCTGTCTGTCCGACTGTCTGTCCATCTGTCTCTCTCCCTGTCTCCCTATTTGTCCATCTGTCCTCCCTGTTCGTCCGTCTGTGTCTCTGTCTTTCAGTCTGTGTCTTTTCGTCCATCTGTCTGTCCATCTGTCCATCTGTCAGTCTCCCTGTCCATCTGTCCATCTATGTCTGTCTGTCCATTTGTCCGTCTCCCTGTCTGTCTTTCCATCTGTCCGTCCATCCGTCTGTCTCCCTGTCTGTCTGTCTGTCTGTCTGTCTGTCTCCCTGTCTGTCCATCTCCCTGTCCATCTGTTTGTGTCTCTCTAGCTGCCTGACTGTCCAACACCCGGTCTAACCGTCTGTCTGTCTGTTTGTCTCAGTCTGTGTCACCCCATCTGTCTGTCTGTCTGTGTTAGTGCCTGTTCCTGTCTGTGTGTCTCCCTCCCTTTCTCTGTGTCCACCCGTCTGTCCGTCTCTCCCTTCCCTTGTGGGCAGCCGAAGCGACAGACAGTGAGCCAGGCCCTGCGGCCCAGAGAGCGACCAAGCACCCAGCACCCCTCACGGAGGCACGGGAGGAGGACTGAGCGCCTAGCACACACACAGGAGGACTGAGCACCCAGCACCTCGTGTGGAGGAACGGGAGGAGAACTGAGCGCCCAGCGCCTCCTGTGGATTCATGGGAGGAGGACTGAGCACCCAGGCCCTCGTGTAGGACACAGGACTAACTGCCCAGCACCCACATGAGAAGACTGAGCACCCAGCACTTTGTCTGGAGGCGCGGGAGGACTGAGCACCCAGCACCTCGTATGCAGACACCGGGGGAGGACTGAGCACCCATCACTAACAAAGGAAGACTGAGCACCCAGCACCTTGTGTGGAGACGCCAGGGGGGACTGAGCACCCAGCATCTTGTGTGGAGATGCCGGGGGAGGACTGAGCACCCAGCACCCACACAGGATGACTGAGCACCCAGCACCTTGTGTGGAGGCATGGGAGAAGGACTGAGCACCCAGCACCCACGCAGGAGGACTCAGAACCCTAACCCTGGGTAAGTGTGTGCATGCGGGGGGGGGGGATGGGGTGACCCCGGCGGCGCCATGATCAGGGTCCAGGTTGCAGGCTCAGCTCCACCACGGGCCATGGCTCCACCTCCTCCTCCTCCTCCTCCTCCTCCTCCTCCCAGCGGAGGACAGGGGGAGGTGCACGGCTGTCCGGCTGTCCGTGTGTCCATCCATCCATCTCTTTGTCTGTCCGTCTGTCTCCCTGTGTGTCTGTCCGTCCATGCATTTGTCCATCTGTCCGTCTGTCTCCAGGTCTGTCTGCCCGTCTGCTCATCTGTCCATCTCTCCATCCATCCGTCCGTCTGTCTGTCTCCCTGTTTCTCCGTCTGTCTGTCTGACCATCTGCTCAGTGTGTTTGTCCGTCTGTCTCCAGGTCCATCTGTCCATGACTGTCTGTCTCCCTGTGTGTCTCACTGTGTGCTCATCTGTCTGTCCGTCTCCCTCTCCTGTCTGTCTCCATGATGTCCATCTGTCCATCCGTCCATCTGTGTCTTTTTGTCATCTGTCTGTCTCCAGTTCTGTCTGTCTGTCTCCCTGTCCACCTGTCTGTCTGTCCTGCTCATCTGTGTCCCTGTCTGTCTGTCTGTCCATCTGTCTGCTGTGTGTCTGTCTGTCCGTCTCCCTGTCTGTCTGTCTCCATGTCTGTTTGTCCATCTGTCTGCTTGTCTCTTGTCCATGCCTGTTTGTCTCCAGGTCTGTCCATCTGTCTCCCAGTCTGTCTGTCTGTCTGTTCATCTGTCCGTCCATCTGTCTCCCTGTCTGTCCATCCGTCTGTCTTCATGTCTGTCCGTGTCTCGATTCCCATCGCTGTCTGTCTGTCACCGCCCAACCCCCCAGCCCCCCATGTCCCTCTGTCCCTCCGTCCGTCCGTCTGTCCATCTTCACCAGTCAACTTGTCGCTTACACAGGGAACACGGGCGCTCAGGAGCCTGCAGGGCAGACGGATGGACGGGTGGATGTGGGCTCGAATCCCGGCCTCCCACATGGCCCACAATGCGTTGCGTTCCCCCCCAACCCTGGGGGCCCCGGGTTCAGATTCCCGCTCACCTCTGACAGCCCCAGCCCAGGCCCAACGACCCCAGTGCCGCCTAAGCAGCAGGTGCAGCATGGCTGGCCCGGCGGGGACCCTTGAAACCTCCAACCGTGTGGGTGTGCACACACGCGGGGAGGAAGGGATGGGAGGGGGAGGGGTCACATGAAGTGGGGAGGGAGGGACACGTGACCCTCAGCTCCTTGCACCACCCCTCCCCACACGACTCCACCTGCAAAGGCTCCCCCCCACGTGAGGCCTCTGAGGACACTTGAAATCGCCACCTATCCACCCACAGGCCCAGAATGGTCTTGGGGACACTTGAAACCACCCCCCCACCCAGATCCCCATTCCCCCGGGGACAATTGAAACCGCCGTGGGGACACTCAAAACTGCCCCACATCCACTCACAGGCCCAAGGTTTTCGTGGGGACACTGGATACCGCCCTCCATCGATGCACACGCCGAGGGTTGCCTTGGAGACACTTGAAACCACCCCCTAAAGAACTGCCCCCATCATGGGACACTTGAAACTGACCCTCACCCAGACCCCCTCCCCTTGGGGACACTTGAAACCGCCCTCCATCCACCCACAGGCCCAGGGTTGCCTTGGCGACGCTTAAAACCGCCCCCTACAGAACCACTCCAACACAGGGACACTTGAAACCGCCCTCCATCCACCCACAGGCCCAAGGTGGTCCTGGTTACACTTGAAACCAGCCCCCAAGAGCCCCTCCCCATTGGGATACTAGAAAACACCCTTGGGACACTTGAAACCGCCCTGGGTACCCTTGAAACCACCCACCACAGACCCCTCCCCACCCTGGAGACACTTGAAACGAATCGCCCCAGACCCCTTCCCCCGGGAACACTTGAAACCGCCCTCCATCCACCCACAGGCCCACAATGGTCCTGGGGACACTTGAAACCACCCCCCACCCAGAATCTCTACTCCTGGGGACACCTGAAACCTCCCTGGGGACAGTTGAAACTGCCCTCTCCTCCCCAAACTCCACTGTGTTGCTCCAGGAGCCCTAGGTCAGGGTGCGGGCTTCCCTGGCCCAGATGCACAGGCCCGGTGAGGCCCGGGTTTGAGGCCTGGCTGGGCGTAGGTGTTGTCTGAGCCTCCCAAGACCTCAATGTGGGGGGAGACTCGCCATGGGGCAGGGGTAAACTGAGGCACGGGGCGGTTCCAGGAGCACTCACCGGGGAGTCCTGGGAGACCAGCTGGGCACCATGCTAAAAGAACAGAGCACAGGCCTCAGTCAGCACTGACTGCGGGGCAGGATGCTGGACCGTGTACTTCTGGGTGATGTGCTTAGTACTCCCACGTGCTGTGTGGAGTACTCCCCAGTGCTGGGCTGAATACTCCCATTTCACACTAATCCTGAAACCCACCTCTCCCAACCAATACTGGACTGAGTAGTCCAGGGTACTACAACCAGTACTCCCTAGTGCTGGACTGAGTACTCCCGGGTGCTGCACTGAGTACTCCCATCCCTCCCCGGTGCTGGACTGAGTACTCCCATCCCACACCAATCCGGAACCCCACCCCCTCCTGACCGTTGCTGGACTAAATACTCCCCGCCAGTGCTGGACCGAGTACTCCCGGGTGTTGCACTGAGTACTCCCATGCACAGGGCCAGCTGGTACCGGAAGTCTTGCTTGCTCCACTGCCTCCAGGTCCTGTGTGGCTCCCACCATACCTGCCAGCCCCGGGGGCCGCAGGCAATGCTCATGTTTCACAGGGGGTCAAAAGTGTTCTGAAAACTGCCACAGATGAATGGAGGGACACCGGGTGGGGTGGGGGGGCTCGAAAACGCCCTCAGTGGTGCCAGGGATACTTGAAACTGCCCTTGTGGGTCTTGGGGGACACTCAAAACTGCCCTGGATACTCATGGGGACAGTGGAAACCGCCCTCCATCCACCAAGGTGCTCGTGGGGACACTTGAAACCGCCCTCAGCGGTCTCGGGGACACTTAAAACCGCCCTGGATGGTCCTGGGAAAACTTGAAGCTGCTTTTGGGGGTCATGGGGAACCCTTGAAATCGCCCTAGGTGGTCTTGGGGATACCTGAAACTGCCCTCCATGCACCAAAGTGCTCGTGGGGATACTTGAAACCACTCTCGGTGGTCTCGAGGACACAAATCCGCCCTCGGTGTTCTTGGGGACACTTTAAACTGCCCTTGGTGGTCTCTGGGATACTTGAAACTGCCCTGGGTGGTCCAGGGGGTACTGGAAACCACCCTCACCAATTTCACGGGCATAGAGCCAGGCGTCCAGGAAGTGGACGGGGCCAGCGGGGCTTGAGCCGGTGACCAGGGCGTAGGTCTGGGCCCAGAGGCCGGCAAGATCGGGGAGGATGCAGCCCACCTGGAGGCCGGACTGGCACATGTCGGCCAGCACTCATGGTACAGGCCGGTCCTAGGGAGTGGTGGGGCATTAGAAACTCACAATGGCCGAACGGGGGGGGACATTAGAAACCGACAATGGTCAACAGAGGTGGCATTACAAACTGACAATGCCAAAGAGAGGCATTAGAAACTGACAATGGCGGGATGAGCGGGGAACATTAGAAACCGACAATGGTGCTGAGGGGGCATTGAAACCGGCAGGGGTGGCCCCACCTGGAGTCCGGATCCTGAAGGAATACTGTGTCCCCCGCGGTGCCTGCGGCCCCAGTGCCCACGAGCAGTTCAGGGCCTGGGCCTCAAAGACATAACACACAAGGCCTGGGGAAACGACATGGCGGGGGGGGGGAGGTGGAGGGTGGAGGGCCTGTGGGGAGACTTACCCCTGACCCTTCAACCCCACGACCTCTGACCCTTCAACCCCAAAACCCCTGACCCTTCAACCCCATGTCCCCTGACCCGTCAACCCATGACCCCTGACCAGTTCAACCCCATGATTCCTGAACTTTCAACCCAATGACCCCTGAACCTTCAACATATGACTTGTGACCCCTGACCCTCGATCCCCCCCCCTACCCGGAACCTCAGGGCCTCACCCGGGTTTGTGAACCCCAGGCCTTTGGTCAGGGGCCTCCTGGCCACAGTGAGTGTAACCTCGAACTCGACTCCCTGGTACCACAGGAGATCCCAGAATTCGCAGCTACATTGTCCGACGGAGACCTTGGAGAGCGGGGGGGTCGGTGCCTTGACATAAACCGGAACACCTGGGAGATCCATTCGTCCATCCATGCCTCAACTTAGCCCCCAGAACACCAGGGAATGTGGGCCAGCCCACCCCTGCCTCAGTTTACCCCACAGCCCCCACCATTGGCCTCCCAGGGTGGGGGCCTGGTGTCTCCGTCGTGCCTCGATTGCCCCAACTGTCCAGCAGTGTGACCGACCCCTTGTTCGGGTTCACAACGATGCACCAGGCCTCTGTGGTGGTGGCCACACAGTGCAAGCTTAGCCTGTGGCTCCTGGAGTTGAAGGTCAGGCCCAGGTCAGGTTCAGGGTCAGGGGTCACAGGGCCCAAGGTTGGGGGGGTCTCAGGGGTCAGGAGGGCGCGGGGAAGCTTCCAGAAGATGGTGCGGGAGTCTCTGGTTGGGTTGGGGGGGTCACGAGGAACCAAGGTGAGAAGTCAGGATCATCCATACAAGGGTGCTGTGTTCGAATCCTCCCTTGGGCTGATGGAGGAACCAGAAAGGAGGTGAGTTACCCGGATGAGCTTCAGCGATGAGGACGAGGAGGAGGAGGAGGAGGAGGGGGAGGAAGATGGAGGCTGTAGACCAGGGGAGGATCAGGGCAGGAGGCCTGGACCCGGAGAGCACTGTGGAGAGAGCAATGGGGATGGGTGGGTGGGTGGATGATTGGGTGGATGGGTGGAAGAGTGGGTGGATTGATCGGTGGGGGGGTGGATGGGTGGGTGGATCTATGGGTGGGTGGATGGGTGGATGGGTGGGTGGATGAATGATGGGTGGGTAGATGGGTGGGTGGATGATTGGGTGGGTGGGTGGATGGATGGGTGGGTGGGTGGATGGTTGGGTGGGTGGATAATTGGGTGGGTGGATGGATGGGTGGGTGGGTGGAAAATTGGGTGGGTGGGTGGGTGGGGGATGGGTGCTGGATCTCATCCCTCTCTCCTTCCCCCTCCCTCTCCTCCCTGGTGGCCCCTGGGGCTTTCACACTCACTGCAGGCCATTGGCACATCGGGTCGGGTGTGGGGAAGCCAGGGTGCCCGTCTCGGTTCCGGGGGTTTGGGCTGTCAGGTGTGGACCCCCGGGTGGGTGTCCTGGGGGCTTGGGGCATCTGGGCCCTGACGTTTCTGGGCTCCAGACGGGGAGTGGATGCCGCTTCCCCTTTCTCGCTTCTCCTGGGGGTTTCCTGGCTCCTGGGCATCTCATTCTCCTTTCTCGGGGATGGGGAAGCCAAGGCGGCACCCCGGTGAGGACAGGCCGTGGGGCCTCGGGGGTGCGGTTGCCATGCACAGACAGACAGACAGACAGACAGACCTGAGTCCTCCTTGGGTGGTGGTGCTGGGTGCTGAGTCCTCCTGGGTGGTGGTATTGTGTTCTGAGGCCTGGGTGGTGGTATTGAGTGCTGAGTCCTCCTTGGGTGGTGGTGCTGGGTGCTGAATCCTCCTTGGGTGGTGCTGGGTGCGTTTCCCAGACAGAGAGACACAGTCCAGTCGGAGGAATGGAGGGGCGGACAGAGGGACGGACATGTGGATTGGGAGACGGAAAAGGAGGGACGGGCGGACACACAGACGGAGAGAGGCGCAGACACACAGACAGACGGACAGACAGGACAACATAGAGACAGACAGGGAGACAGACAGACGCACAAGAGATGGACAGACAGATGGACAGGGAGACAGACACATAGACAGACAGATGGATGGACAGATGCAGGGGGCCCTGCACCCCGGGCACTCTCCTGACCAGCAGGAGAGGCAAGGAGGCACGCCCCTCCCCGCCGAGGGTGAACCCAGAATAGGTAACAAGCGGCAAGTCGCCCACACGCAGCCCAACCCAACCTTTATGCCACAGTTAGATGGTCAGTAGACTTGGGCAGAGTTCAAGACCGCTCTCTGTTTATTGGCGCGAACACCATCTTAAGTATGGGCAATGGCAGCAGGAAGAGGAGGGGTGTAACATACCTAGTCAGGGGCTACGATTGGCGGTTGGAGCTGTCCGTTAAGGGTGGAAGGCCATGGGACCTCCCTAAGGGGCGGCCTGAGTCTATGTCACTACCAGCAGGACCACCCCAGGTTACTGCCTAGAGCTGCCTTCCAGTTCCGGACCCCGAAGGCAGGCGGGGTTAGCCAGGATCCCTCTCCCCGGAGGCGGTGCAACAGTCACACACCTCCAGGGCGTGCACAGTCGGGGCCAGGTGGTGCGCCCCACATCTCGTCCTTTTCTGTTTAATAAGCTGGTGGATGTCCTACTCGAGAAAGCGCCTGTCTTAGGTCGTCCCCCCTGAAGGATCTTACCTGTCATTGGCTGGCCATCCTAGCTCGTCGGGCCACCCTGCCTATGAGGCTTGCCAGCCCCAGCAAAGGAACAAGGGGGGAGGAGAGGGGTCTGTGCTCAAGAGGAGGCCCTGCTATTTCTGCCTCATGCCTGTGCACTCTGGTAGGCTGCACATCCTGGAAGGGGCCATGACCAATTTCATAGGGTTCCCAAATGGCTAAAGGCAGCATAATGCTGCCAAACCACCATTGACTGGACAGCTCTGGCTCATTGCTTAAGAAATAGGGGAAGCCTATTTGCCCTAGCATGGTCAGGTGTAAATACAGAGGCTATATAAGCACAGAGGCAAATGCAAACACAGGTCATGGGGGTCTCTCCCACGAGGAGGAGAGGGTAGGGGAGCCACCAGCATTCCTTCCAGAGGGACCAGCCAACACAGCAAGCCTGCAGCTCCCAATGAACAGTACCCACACCTTGCTCCCTGTTGATCTTGCTAGCACCTGGCACTGGACCGTACATGGGGGGAATGGAGTGGATCGGGTGAGAGAACAGAAACACTTATTTCCTTGAAGCTTAAGAACATAATGGGAGGGCTGAAAGTGAGGAAGTGGGTGGATGGACCTTGAATAAACATTCAGAACCATCTAGTTCTCCTTTCTGTTACAACCTAAAGCCTACAAGACCAGAGATCTGTCACACAACTCTCTATCTTATTGGCACGAAAAGGGTACGAGGACATGTTAGATTGTTGCAGAGACACAAATGAAGTACTCATTTTCAATACTTGATGCACTTAGGGTACATTTGAAACCCATTTCCCTCTTCTACCTTTACGCTTCTATCTCCCTAACACGCCTGAAGCCAAGTTTATCACCAAATTGAGGAGGAAGATGAGAGCAGAGGAGGAGGAGAGCAGAGGAGGTAGAGAGCAGAGGAGGCAGAGAGCAGAGGAGGAGGAGAGGCGAAAAGGAGAGCAGAGGAGAGCAGTGGAAAGCAGAGGAGGAGAGCAGAGGAGAGCAGAGGAGCTCAGAGGAGTGCAGAGGAGAGCATTATTTTTGTTTGTTTTGCTCCCAGCTGGGAGGAGAGCCACAGGCTGAGGATGGTCCTTGCCTGCGGGTCCCCGTGCTGAGCCCCATACAGGTCCCTCACCGCGCCTGCCTGGCACCTACTCTGCCAACTACTTGTGCAGCCGCCAGGACTGAACTTTGGAGGACTTGTCGCTACTCCTCTGGCCAGTTGTCTTGGCAGGAGGTAGAAGGTGGCCAGAGGACCCCCCCTACCATGCTGGTGAAGAAGCCTGTGGGGAAGGGAGCAGGGTGAAAGGCTGGATCTGAAGAACCCAGCCCTTCCAGGCAGCATTGCACCTGTGCCATGCCCCCGTGCACTACCCTGGCCACCCTCCTCTCAGGGGTGGCCATGATTTCGTGTCTGTAACTTGGGGTGAAAACCAACGACCTTCAGGCGAGGATCCTCACCCTGCTAAAATGTGCTAAAAGGGTACCCTCCGTTCCCCTGCTGCCGGAGAAGGCAGATCAGCTGAAGACCATAGTACTTGAGTGGAGCGACTTCTCGCCCAGGTGTGTGAGGCTGGGCCTTGCTCGAGGGGGAGTTGCATGTGGATAGAATTTTGCACAGGTTCAGTCAGTCTACAGGATCCACCCTTACTGGTTATACAGTTGATTTGGGATGTGTGAGCCTCTGTGGTATCTATTAATTCAAGTCCCTTCCTTGGTTTCTCTCCAAGTCTGTGTGGAGGATCTTCCCTCTGTCTTCCTTAAGGATTGCATGTTGCAATGGCAGTAGGGGCTTTGCCCGGCTGTTTAGTTTTGTGGAGTCTGGGCTGTCAGCATTCTCAGTTGTATGGAGAATATTCATTGTAATGCTCACATCTGTTTTTCATTTGATAAGGTTAGGCCTTATCAATAGAGAATGGTAAGCACTCTTAAAAGTGAAATAAGCCCATAGATGTAAAAATTCATTTAACTCGGAATTCTTTTCATATTAAATGTTGTAAAAATTGGAAAATAAAGTTTTCCTTTGTTTTTTTGGAGGGGGAGAGTTAACAGAGGTTGTGCTCAGATATTGATGAATGGAGAATTGAAAGGGATTCCTTCAAAGATGACTTAGACTCCAGTAGGGAGAGGGTAGTTTTTCTGCCAGTGGAGAGATGCAGTAGTTGCAGCCCGAATGTGATAAAGTATGTCTACAACATTGGCTGTTATTGATAGGACACACATTGCCATGAGCTGCATTGTTAGTGCCGGAGTTTTGCCTTGGCTGTGCAGGGAGAGGGTGGTGATAGTTGTATAATGAAGAAAGGTATTATCCAAATCTATCAATCTATGTCAATGTTAAATTGATTTTTAAATTAAAAACAAAATTATGTCTTGAGTACTGTTAGCATTGCCTAAGATCCATTCACTTACATAAATGCTGTTTGTGCAGGCTATCAAACATTATTAACAGCCACAGAGGAAGAGTCCCTGAAGAACTCACAGAACTGGGATACTACTGCTAGCTCTTAATATATCTTCTTTTCCTACAGGAATCCTACGAACACATGGCTAAACTGAGAATCACAAGAGAAACACCTTCTGAGTCCAACTGTCCAGCAGGTAAGAAATGAAACTTAACTAGGTTCCATCTAGAGGAGAGCATTTGCAAACAAAAGATCATATGCCTGTCAGGTCTACCTGTAACAGTAACAGAGAAAGAATGCAGACCCAACTTGCTTTAAGAAAATCAACATGTCTCCCTTTGACAGATGGTGAGTAAAGCCACAAATATTATTTTAAGCAGCATACCAGTGTCTGTGAGGGGAAAAAAAAGAGCTAATCACCATGAAAAATATTGGCAAGGGGATATACAAATTTCTTAGTATCCCGGATTGAAAAGTCATCTTCAATTTTATTAAATAACTTCAGTGTTCGTGGTGAACATGGTCTGAATAGCTGTGAAGCCCTGGTGTCTAATGTTATATTAGTGCAGAGTTGTTTGTGGTAATTATATTCGCAAGTGATCTAACCTGTAGGTAAAAATGAAGACTAAAGTAAATTAGTTCTTTATTTTGTTCTCAGTACCTTGCCAGAAATATTCTTCCATGTTGTCCATTTTTCTGTGTAGTTATAAGAAACCATAGTGACAGTGTGTATTAGAAGGATAGAGACGAAAGGGTAGTGAATGAGCACCCCCAACCCCCACCCCCGAATCATTAAATCTTCATTCAGAGACTTCTGAGCCTTGGTTGTTGTCTGTAGACCTAACAATTTAAAAGCTCTTGGAATATGGCCAGGGGAAGGCATTTAGTGCATACAATATTATATAAGGCATCAAAACTCCCATGAATCTCAAGAAGTTCTTTAGATAAACATGGTGAATGTATTTATGAACATTCTAGTTTCTTTCATCCTTATGCATGGAAAATGAGTCTTTTTCTCTCATATGGAAGAGCTCATTTCAATGTAGTCATGTGCTTCATAATGACACTTCAACCCAAGACAGGTCACAAATATAACAGTGGACCCCTAAGATTGTGTAACCTAGTGATGTCATAGCCAGCTTAGTTTGTGTGAGTGAGCTGTGTGAGGTTTGCTCAGCAGTGGGATGGCAACAGCACAGCCCTTAGAATACGCCCCAGTTATGATTAAGCTGCAGGTGACTGTGAAAATCTTTGCGGCTGCTGTTCACTGCTGGCTCACGCCTGTAATCCTGGCTACTCAGTAGGTGGAGATCTGAGAATTGCAGTTCAAAGCCAGCCTAGTCAGCAAAGTCTATGAGAATCTTATCTCCAACAAACTAAGAAAAAGCTGGAAAAGGCACTGTGGCTCAAGTGGTAGAACGCTAGCCTTGAGCACAGAGAGGCTCAGGGATAGCACCCAAGACCCTGAGTCCAAGCCCCGGGACTGGGGATAAAAAGGACTACTGCCTGTAATTTCTTATAGTTTGAGGTTGGTTTTTGTCTCATGATAACTAGTTCAGGCACAGTTTAGACTTTTCAATTTTCAGGTTATACAGCATAAAAGCTTTTAGTATTTGTATTTAGTATTTGTATTTGACCATCTTTGAGATACATTATTTTTCAGTGAAGGCTTTTGATGAGAAGACAAAGCGTGGATATTTGACATTGTGTGTTTCATCCTGAGTAGTTGAGAAAAACCTCAGAAGTAAGATATTCAAGGGAAGAACTTTTCCAGGACAGGAATGAAATCACAGCTGTCCCTGCCCCATAGAGATGATGTTAATTTCCCTGACAGTGGGTAGGGTAGGTATAGGACTTCACAAATCACACCTGGCAGGAAAGAGCATCTTTTGAATATACAAAAAAATCCAGTACACGGGCTGTGTGTATGTGGGGAGCTTAAATTTAATTTGGAAGATTCATAACAAACTTGGTAAAATGTTGAAAAGTGACCACACTGAGTTCTATTTCCAGAGGAGATACTATTGTTTTTATGATGCTTCATGTAGGCCAGTGATTGAACTCTTGTCATCTGGAAGAAAGCTATTATCCTTAAGAGTTTGCTGTATATTCCCTGGGATGATTATTACAGACTTTGTTTTTCCATCTTGCTTTTTTTTTGGTCAGTCCTGGGCCTTGGACTCAGGGCCTGAGCACTGTCCCTGGCTTCTTCCCGCTCAATGCTACCACTCTGCCACCTGAGCCACAGCGCCCCTTCTGGCCGTTTTCCATATATGTGGTGCTGGGGAATCGAACAGAGAGCTTCTTGCCACTAGGCCATATTCCCAGCCCTGTTTTTCCATCTTAATGTGATAAATGAATAATAAACAGCAATTCTCTTGGGTTGTTGTTTATTGGTTGCTCTATCACCTGCTTTCCTTCTTGCCACCACTAGAACTCTGCATTACATCAGTTTTTACCTGGCTCCTTGGGAGGGAACTCTGAAGGGGCACATTCAAACACACAGAACCAGATGGGGTTTTTGGTGAGTTACAGAAATAAACTCAGTTCTGCTTGTCCAATAACAAGACATCACCCAAACGCAGGCTTTGTGTTAAAAGTAAAAGATTCTGGAGAAAACCAGCGGATGCAGGATTATCTTAGGGAATGAGCTGGCTGGCCAAAAAGGCTTAGAAAGAAGATATGGCACTTCCCACCTGATTTGGCTGGAACCTCTGTTCGCCATGTGTGACTAAGACTTGTCACCCAGACATCTGTTTGCAGGACAGAGTGAGACAAGTGTGACCTCAACTCAGTTCCTGTGGACACATGCCCATCCATTCAAGTTGACACTCTTGATGCCAGGCTGAGTCTCAGAGCCAAGGGTCAGTAGCAAAGAAGCAAATTTGTGTTGTTTGTACTCACTGATGGCTTCTGCTAGAACTCAGGTCTTACTGGGGTTTTCCCAGGTAGCCTCTGTGGGAAGGCTTTGAGGACGATTTATTGAATGGCTTCTCACAGTAGGAGAGGCTCTTTGTGATTTACTTTCTATAACTAGGAGAGTTTTATGTGCTAGCAATCTTAGGATTTTTCCCCTGGGCAGTGGGACTCCAGAGCTAGAAGCCTAATAAGGAATCCAGAATGAGCTGGATATGTCTAGACTGCAATCTTAGAGCTGGAATCCTAGATCTAATACTAAAAAATGGTGTGACTGTGATCAAATGAATGCAGTTCATTTTTTCACCAGGAAATAAAAAGACTAGAAATTCCTTCTCCTTTGTATGATTTATGTAAATTGTTTGGCATATTAGTGTTTAGAGCTTAAATATTACTTCTGTTTTTTTGTGTTGGTTTTTTTTTTGGTAAGTTTCTCAGAAAGACTAGGCAAATTCTCATACCACTAAACCTGCACCCACAGTTCACTAGTCTTTTTCTTACATTCCTTCCTCTGCTCCACAGAGGAACAAGTGGGAAATGTTGCAAAAGTTGCTCAGAACCTAAAGCTAATGTACATGGCGGTTAGTTAAACATCTGTAGGTCATTTATAAAGATAATCTTGCATGTCAGTATCTCTTGGTGTTGTAGCAGTGGAATTTGGGTTTTTTCATGATACCTAGTTTTGTCTCCAAAGTGTTCACCAAAATGACAGGGGAAACAGACCATTTAGACTAAAGTATACCGGGTAGAAAGACTTGGATTTATTGGGCTAGGACTTAGTAAAGAGTGTCTTTACAGCTTCAATATGAGATGTTTACCAAAATGAGTGTCTTCTCCATCTGACTCGTAGACCTATTCAAATCAGATTTATTTATACAGTGATATTTATAACATAAAGTTGGACAGTCATTATTATATCATCTTTGTCCTCAGTAGAAAGGTATATTTACCTTTTTTGTAAGATCAAGAGACGCTCTAGAATACCAAAAGAAAATTTGCTTTTAAGAACCCCAAATAATTCATCAAAGCTATGTTTAGCAGATTTGCGTTAGCAATGGCAGAGACAAGGAAATAACAGCTGCTATTTGTGGCTTGATCCCTGTCATACCTGACTGTCTCTAAGAAAGTAACTTGGCTCTTCACTATGGGTACAGAATTCTACTTCAGGTTGTGTTCTTTGGATCTTCCATGAAGTATGCATAAAGCAGGCATATTTACAGAACGGTTTCTCTGTCCAGCCAATGAAGAACGATGGGAATGGATATACCTTTCAAGTGATAAGAGCTCATTCATCAGTACCATTGGCCTCCTCAGCCTATTAGGTTTTGAAAAGATATGTCCCGGCCATCCCAGAGGACCATGCACAGATCATCACAGACAGGAGAAGAAGGTTCAAAAGGAGGTTTATTAGTGGGGCCATAGTTCCCATGGGAGAGGGAGCTACATGGTGTCTGCACCTTATCCAGGTGGCAGCTTCTCTCTCTGGGGGTAAAGGGGAAGTAGACAGGTAGTGAGTAGGAGTGGCTCATTAGGTATGGGTGGATCTGGGGGCTAGTGGGAGGAGCTGAGGACCTGAGGCTAAGGAAATGCAAACAGGTATAAGAACCACTGTGGTGTCATCCATGAAGAATAGGAAATGAAGAAAGCCACCTTGGCTTTTTCATTAACATGTTACACAATCTTGTGCAAATCATTTCCACATATGGCTTTTTACAAACTGGTCATATCATTGTAAGTAAGAGCTGGGCAATAACGACTTAGCATCTTAGTCAATTCTCTACCTAGCATAAATTCTAAACAGTACCAGATTTTGGGATTTTTTTGGGGGGGGGGCAAATGAGGCAGACTTGCCCTGTATCCTCATGGAGTTTCTAGTTCCATGAAGATGACACCAAATGTTAATTTGAAAAGGACTTTCCATGTGGGATAAGCAAAATCAAGAGGAGTACATTTTGGAGCATATAACCTAAATCTATGAAATTTTTACAATATGGGAAGTTGTTTAAATGGTTTGGTGGTAGAGAAAGAAAACTATACTTATGTTTCAGAAATTCATAATAGAAGAAAATATGGCTCCTGAGAAAATCTGTAGGAATGGATACAAAGTTTGTTGGTTGCCTTTTGAATTTCTAAGAATTGATGGATAGGTAGATAAAGGTACACTGGTAGCTGATCTGCTGATATTCCAAATGAAAGAAACATGATATTTTTTTTCTTGGTCATGGGGCTTGAACTCTGGGCCTGGGCTCTGTCCCTGAGCTCTTCAGCTCTACTCCCTGAGCCACTTTCTAAACATGATTTTTAATATAGAATGGACAGCCTGTTCTATATGATGGTAGTCTACTCTATTCTATGAATAGTGAGAATAAAGTTGAGAACTTCTTGTGTGGAGTGTTTAACAGCTACAGGTAAAAAGTGAGACTAGAAGCCATCTGGTGGTGGCTCACTTATAATTCTAGCTTCTTAGGAGATTGCAATCTGAAGGTTGGGATTCAAAGGCAGCTTAGGCAGGAACTTCCATGAGTCTCTCACCTTCAATAGCCACCAAAAAGCCAAAGTAGAGCTGTGGCTCAAGTGATAGAAAGCCAGCCCTGAGCGAAAAAGTTAAGGGACAATGCCCAGGCCCTGAGGTCAAGCCCTAGTATGAGCATACACAGAAAGTAGATACTTCTTAAGCTATCCTCTATACTTATGAAATGACTATTTACAAAGTGGGAGTAAATGCCAACAAGCGCAAGTACCCCTCATTCCCAAGTGGGAGCAGTACAGATCCTGGTGACGGATTGAGGACGCCCCAGTATGGTGATGGACGTAAATGTTCATGCTTGCTTTGAGATAGAGCACTCTTCCCCCTGGTGTCAGAGCCTTTGTGTTCCTTTGCTAATCCAGTTGACTTGAGCATATAAAACTCCATGTCTTGCTGTATACATTTTCAATGATACAGAGAACAGAAACAGTTTTACCTTAAGAAACTTGAATAAGCAACTTGAGATGGTGAATGTTACGGAAATGAAAATGGCAGATATTCTCCACTTCCTGTGACACAGATCAGGGCACAGTGATGAGGGTGCCCCCACGAATATCCACAGTAAGTCTTTCTCAGGCCTACTGAATCCAACAGGCTGGACATGATATGCTCAGTGAGTTTTCTGCTAAGAGTGGACAAGGACAAGTTGCCTTTTGAAGGGGTGTTCTTGTTTCTTCTCTTTTGTCTGCCTTATTTACAAATGAAGAAGCTAATTCTTCCAATTCTTGCTCTGTGATGCTTGGCTTGGAACTTGAGGCCTTTTCCTTGCTTCATTTAAGCCACTCGTCCAGTTCCTTTTTTTTTTTTTTTTTTGGCTTTTGAGTTATCTTTGGATAGTCTTTTGGGCTGGCCAGCCCTCCCCTTCCTCTATCTCTTCCACCTTTCTCCCTTTTCCTCTGCCCTTTTCACTCTTCTTCCCCTTTAACTCCTCCTCCCCTCCCTCCCCTGCTTTTCATTTGATCAGGTGGTCTCAAGACTGTGCTCCTCCCTACCTCTGTTCCCCAGTATCTGGGAAACAGAAGTGTGCCACGATGTCCGGCTTCCTTTCCCTTTCTCACTGTAGTAATTCCGTTGGTAATTATGTAAAAGGATACCAATACTACATGGAGTTTCAATTCACTGTAGCTTATTCGATGTGTAGGAGCAAGCATTCTTTCAAGGCCACAGTCTGTTCTGCTTCTGATTGCTTTGTAAGGGTGTAAAATCAACTCTGTGACATGACCCAAATGGAAGCCATCCAAGACCTATCATGAAAAACTCTCTGGGTGCCCTCCTTACCACGTTAGAGACTTTCTGGGGTGGTTTGGTGGAAGTGGAGAATGTGAAAACTGTTTATGGATGACTGAGCTGCAGGCTGAAACCTGAAACCCAGGATATGACTGGCTACACCTAGAAGCATTGCTACCTAACCTGGCTTGCCAATATGGGTGAAGTTTGGTGGGGTGGTTTAAAGTGCCATGGAATTTCACAATGCCCCCATCCCTCCCCAATTTGTGTTAACAATGGTGATTCTTACGTGGAGATAGGAGGAACTGAGCTAAATAGGAGTTCACTGCTCCACCAGTTTCTTCCCAATTGAATTGCGAGCTATCCCTTGTCTTCTTTGGTGATGGACAAAATCAGTAGAGAAAGCAAATAGTTTCTCCAACCCATCAGCTCTAAGATACCTGAAATGCAGTCAATGTTGCACTTGTGTATAGTAGATAGAGCCACAGCCATGAACTTTGGGCTAGTATTCCAACAGCTAGAATAAGTGGAATTAATACAGTCATTCAACTTTCTGTGGAACATCTTCCCCTCAAAATTTGGAATTTCTATGAGTACAGGATACTTTGGAATTGCGATGACACTTCTGACGTCATTGCATCCAGAGATGTCACTGCCTCTTCAGTTGAAGGCCTTATTCTCTTCATGAATGGTAGTTGAAATGTATTCATTTCCCTTCATAATGTGTTCCTTACATTGATCACTAGATTCATGCAGTTTGTGTTATAAGGGCATACTTATAGGCTTTGACACCTAGAATGTAAAAAAAAAAATTATACTTTCAATTTATAGGCCTTCTGGTCTTCATTATGGACATGAAGCTTTAATTCTTGTATTTAAAATATATTCACACGTTTTAAAATACAATGATCATATTTACTCTAATTGAGTAAATTGTATCAAGCTCTAGCTTGTACATTATGGTATAACTGGGAGTCAGAATATATGTCTAGATAGTCTTCTTTGTTATCGGTTCCTCTCGCCTCTTCTCCCAATTTTCTCACCTCTTTTCCTCCTCTTCCTTCTCCCTTTTCTTCCCAAAGAGCTCAGTGTTCCTCACTGAATGTGAGGAACCTATTCCTTAATCTGTTAGCACTAGGAAGTTGGGGAAATGCACAATGTAACCCACTGTGATATCATACATCACAAACATCAGCATCTCTCACCCCATCTGTCTGCCTTAAAGTCTGAGATTTTTTTAAGCCTTTAAGTCATCCCAGTTTTTGACATGTTTCTGTGCATTTTTTCATTTTTCTTTGTGCTTTTTTACTTTTTGAGGCAGCACCAGGGCTTGTACTCAGGTCCTGAGTGCTATCCCTTAGCCTTTGCACTCAAGGATAGTGGTCTACCACATGAACCACAGCTCTGTTTCCTGATTTTTTGGTGATTAATTGTAGATAAGAGACTTTCTGGTGCATGCTTTCTTTGAACCTTGATTCTCAGAGATCATTCTCTTGAGGATTACAGACATGAGCCACTGGCACCTTCTCCTTTGAGCTTTTATTCTTCACACATACGCACATAGAGTCTTGTCAACAAGTTGATGCTGCCATTAACTTTTTAATATAGTTATTGTTAACACTAGAGTTTTGTTGAGCAGTTAATGTTTAGCTGGCCAAATAGTATCTGCAACATAACTTTCCCCCAAATTACAATGTCCCTTAGTATCTGAAGTGGGTTGGCTCTACAACCCATGTAGCTAATGAAGTTCTTTTGATAGAAAACAGTATAATACTTGCATATAAACTACAAACATCCTTCATATACTTTGTCTTCTCTAGATTGCTTACAGTAAGTAATATAATTGAAATAATGTGTAACTAGATTTTATACCATATTATAGGGCATTATGACAAGAAAACAGTGTGAATGTGTTTTAGTACAGATGCACTGCTTTTCCCTTAAAGATGTACAATCTGTAATTGGTTAAATTTGCATATGCAGAGTATTTATTTGTGCATTATTTATAGAAACTATGCTGTAAGAAAGTTGGTCTTTGGTAAAATGATGATGGTTCTATGTTGAAACTGAAATGGACACCATGAGGAGACTATGAGTTTTGTGTCTGCATTTAAATGACAGGCAAGATCTTGAGAAATTACTAATATTGTAGCCAATATTGACTGAGAAATCCAATGCATTTCACAGAGAGAGTGTAAATCTGGCCACATTGTAACGAGTACAACAGAAGGAAAATTGAAAGACTATCTTGTTCCCATTGAAATGAATGTCCACTGTCATCAGGTGTTTGAGCAGGGAGTTGTGGATAGCTCTATGGCCAAGCAAAGCACATTTAATACGTGTCTGGTAGGACATGCAATAGAATGACACAGCAGCTCTACAAGCTATTGACCTTTGGTGAGTGATTGTTTTCCCTTCCATATATCATTTCAAACTATGGGCTTCAAGGAAGTCTGGAACATAAAAATGACTTTTTGTTTTGACAGACCTGGGGCTTGAACTCAGGGCCTGGGCACTGAGCTTTTGCTCAAGGCTGGCACTCAGCTCTACTCTGAACTATCTGTTGGTTGGAGCTAAGTGTCTTGTGGACTTTTCCTGCCCAGGCTTGCTTTGAACTGTGATCCTCAGATCTCATTTCTGAGTAGCTAGGATTGTAGGCATACGCCACCAGTACCTGACTTCCTGAATTTTCTCCTCTGTCCTTTGTCCTCCTCCTCAGGCCCCCTTCCTTCCTTCCTCCTCCTTTTTTCATCTTTCTTCTTTTTTCCCCTTTTCTTCATTGCTTTGCTTTCTGAGAGAAGTCAATGATCAGCCAACCATGAAATGGGAAAGTGGACCAAATAAGGCTGGATAATTTATTTGAGCCAAACAGAGGTATTATAATCTATTAAAAATATTTAGCCAAACACACTGTATCTGTGACTTTATCTCCTAACTCTGCAGACTGTCTGGTAGTTGCCCAGTACCTGAGGCAGGAAGGCGGACCCGTGTGCCTGAACTTTCCAGTCATGTCTTTGCAACTGGTAGTTTTTAATAAAAGAAAAACTCTAACATTGTGAAATTACATCAGTGAAGAAACCATAGCTTTTTATGTTCTTGTATATGCTTTTCTTCTGTGCAACGTTATTCAATGCCCTAAATTTCAGCTAATTTTGAGATATTTTCTTGAATATTGAGATTAGTCTGGAAATCAGGCTAGGAATAAATGAAGTGCTGGTGTGGTAATAAAATTTATGTTACCATTTTATGAATATGAAAATGCCTAATTGTTATAACACAAGGTATCTTTGGATTAAGAAGTCTAGGACATTTTATTCTTTTACACCTTTTTTTTAAAGCAGGAAAACCTTTGCTTCTACCATCAGTCTTGAAGCAGAAATCCCAGAAAAAAGAATTATATAATCAGTCACAAAGAATTCCAGCACGCTTCATGTATCCCTTCCACATCATTTCCAATTTCTTAGGAGTCTGCACATTGTTTAATTGTAATCATGTGCAACTAGCATTTTAAAGCTTCACACTGCTTTCACGTTTATGGGATATGAGGAGAAGATTAAGAATGGTTGAAACTTAAGAATAAATACAGGAAACTTAAGAGTAGATGTAGAAATGCGACTCCTCCAGGCTTTCATGGAGCACACATTACCTCAGTGGGCTTCATGTTGTGGCCATCCATATATAGAAGAACAAACTAGAAGGTGCACTCTCCCAAACAACCCTCATTCTAGTCAGGCCCCTCTCCTGTACTCTGCTTTGCAATTCTGTAGCAGGAATCTAAACTCTGGTTTCCTTCCATTGCATTGGTGTTGTTTGACCTGACTTTCCCTCAGCTTGGAACTTACGCATATGGGACTCAGGTGGCAGGGCCCTGCCTTTACAGGGCCTGCACTTAGTATTCAATCTATTGTGGAGCAGAGGGATGTTCATGACCCATAGCAAAACTCCTCCCACGTCCCATAAAGTGACATGTTGTTTCTATTAAGGGATCATTTTCTTAAGTGAAATCATGACCAGTCATGATGGAATGGAAGTATACAGAGGCCAAGTGATATGTATTACTTTAATTACCAAAGAAGTAACTATTATGATTCCATAATGGTTCAAAGAAGAATTTTAAGACTGAAACATTGGTTTTTTGTTTGTTTAGTTCAGAAGTAATTGAAATGGAATATGTAAATAGAGTCAAAGTGGACTTTTCCAAGTGAGAAAGAGAAGTCAATTGCACTTCGAAAGAAACTATATGACTATAGCAAGAAAGACATCGCCAATTAACAAATATTTATTTTCCTTTGCTATTCTCTGCTATTTATCCTGTTACATAGTAGTGGAATGAATTAGGAAGAGAGTGATGTAGAGTGCATGGTTTTCCATTGCAACACAAACTCTATCTATCTATCTATCTATCTAGCTAGCTAGCTAGCTAGCTAGCTAGCTAGCTATCTATCTAGCTATCTATCTACCTATATTTTTGCTGTTCCCGGGGTTTGAACTCAGGCTTGGACACAGTTCCTGAGCTTTTTTTGCTTAAGGCTAGCACTCTGTCACTTGAGCAATAGCTCCACTTCCAGCTTTTTGGTGGTTAATTGAAGAGAAGAGTCTCACAGATTTTTCCTGCCCAGGCTGGGTTAGAACCTCGATCCTCAGATCTCAGCCACCTGAATAGCTAGGATTACTGGCTACAGCCACTGGCTTCCAGCTTACTTTCCCTATAGTCTTAAACTATGTAGGAATCAACTCTTTGGTAAGCTTTTTTTCATTTTTATGTTTATATTAGTAATGATTATTTTGTCTCCATTTTCCTATCTTATGATTATTTAATTAGAAGGCAATTGTTTATTTTTTATTTGATTAGTTATTTAAAAGACAGGTCTTTGGGGCTTTATATCATAGGATCCAAAGGTAGCACTAATGTCTGTGAACCTTAAAATTATACTATCCCTTTTTTGATGAACAAAGCTCATTAGAAACTGGAGCCTTTGGCTCAGGCCTGTAATCCCAGATCCTCATGAGAGTGGAGGATTGTGCTTTGAAACCCTGCCCTGGGCAGGGAAATCCATGACATCCATTCTCCATGAACCACCAAAGTACCAGAAATGGTGCTATTTCTCAAGGGGTAGCATGCCAGCATGGAGTGACGAAGCTAAGGGACATAGCCCAGTCCCTGAGTTCAATTTTCAGTGCTGGCTCAAAAACCAAAACCCCACCAAAACACAAATGACCTGAAAGACTCTAGTCCCTGTGCATAGGAACTAATAATTTGTCCTACTACTGTGAAGGGAAGAGCTTCTGAGTTCTTACAAAAACTATCTTTAAGTATTTGTGCAAAGGAGTTGCCATTTGACAAAGCAGTTTATGAATATGGCCCAACTTAACCCACCTCACCCCTTTCAACATTCTTGCCCCTCCTTCCTCTGCCCACCCTTTCCATTTTCTTACTTTTGTAGTATGTACAATGAATTCTTGACTACATTCCCCCCCTTCCCCTTCATTTGTCTCCCACTCTCCCCTTGCCCCCACTTGATGAGCTGCTGTTGTTCACCCTTATGCTTTGGGAAGTAACCATAAGCACCATCCCCCTACCCCAGTTCTTCCTCAGAACTTTCTAGATTTCTAAGAGTGGTCATTGTAAATGTCTAACACAAGAATAAATAGAATAGCAAGATATGAGAGGGTTGAAGACATGCTTTAATCATTAGACTTTGTGATTCGAATAAACAACTGTGGTTGAATAAAGACACTGCACATTCCTGTTGGATATTTCTCATAGAGTGAACACAGTGCTGTCCCAACTCTTTTACTCTATTTAAGTTTTTGGCTCATCACTGGTATTTGTTTCATTATCTAACAAAAATATCGCGTGTCTCTTGTTTGCAAAGGCTGCAGAGGAGGGAATGCTTATTCTATGTGTTGAGAGAGAAGGAAGGCTGGAGAGATGTTTGTGCTTGTGCAGAAGCCATTTTTTTTAATAAACGCAGGATATGTTGTCCACCTCCCAAATTTTGCACTACTCTTTCCGCTGTCCTAGCTTTGACTTATTTTGTTTTATGTTCTCATTTGGTTATTTCCTTGAATATCCCATCTAATTTCCATCTTATTCATTTTTGTGTTGCAGCTTCTGACAACTGTCTTAAGTCCACACTTCTCTAGATTTTTATACCTAGCAGCCATTTGGCTTCTACTTTTCCTGATCTCTCTCTTCCTCTCTCACTACCTGTGCCTAATGTTGAGGTTATAGTATCCAAAATAGCTCAGGCCTCAGCCACCTTGGTGTGTTCATGCTATCTGTCCCTTCCTGCCTCAGTGTCTGTACCTTTTGGCTGGTTTCACTCAGATTATGGCCAGAGAATGGCTGAAGTAAATAACAGGAAGGAAGAAAGGAAATGTATGGTGATTAGCAGTTCTTTGAGGGAAATGTTTACCTTTATTCACAAACAGTGTATGTGTTGGTAGTTTTCCTATTGCCAGAGAAAGAGAGTGTTGATTCTAAATGTTAGTTTTTAACATGAGAATCTTAAGCATTATATGTCATAACTCTAAAAAATGTTAGGTGTTTCAGAATCTTTCAAAAATATTTATTGTCTTTTTTCTCCTTTATTGTCAAAGTGAAGTACAGAGGGGTTACAATTTCATATATAATGCAGTGAGTACATTTCTTGTCCAACATGTTAACTCCTCCTCCCCTCCACATGCCTACCTCTTCCCTCCTGCTTCCACTTCCACCCACGAGTTGTATGGTTGGTTTACACCAAACGGTTTTGTGAGTATTGTGTTTGGAGTTGTTTGTATTTTTATCCTTTGTCTATTGGTTTTGATATTTTCTTTCTCTTCCCTAGCTCTAATACACGTATATACAGTATCCAGGGTACTCAGATAAGATACAGTGATAGTGGGGGTAAAACCACAGGAAGGGAATACGAGAGAAAATAAAAAGGGTACGGATTCATATCGCATGTTGAAAATAATTACAATAATGATATACCACTTGTTTCCATAACATGGAGCTCATTTCACTTAGCATCATCTTAAGTGTCCATAAGGGCATAGCTATTGGGCTATTATGACTTCGGCTTTGACTAGCCTAAACATGTACTAATTATTCCAAAAAAATTTACTAAATGAAGTGAGCCAGACCTAAAGAAACATAGACTGTATTGTTTTCCTCATAGGAAAAACATTTTTTTTTCTTATTTATTGTCAAAGTGATGTACAGAGAGGTTACAGTTGCATATGTTAGGCATTGGATATATTTCTTATACTGTTTGTTACCTCCTCCCTCCCCCTGCCCCTCTCCCCCCAGAGTTGTTCACTTGGCTTACACCAAACAGTTTTGAAAGCATTGCCTTTGTAGTCGTTTGTCTTTTTATCCTGTCTCTCTCGGTTTTGGTATTCCCTTTCACTTTCCTAATTCTAATACCAGTATATACAGTTTCCAAAGTACTCAAATAAGATAAACTGATAGTGCGGGTACAACCGCAGGAAGGGGATACAAGAGCATCATCAACAGTAGAAGCTACAGTTGCACATGGCATGTTGAAAGTAATTACAGCAGTGATATAACAGTTGTTTCCATAAAATGGAGGTTGTTTCACTTAGTGTCATCTTATGTGTTCATAACAGTATTGCTATTGGGCTCTTGTGATCCTCTGCTGTGACTAGCCTAAACCTGTGCGAACTATTCCCTATGAGGGAGAGCATAGAATCCATGTTTCTTTGGGTCTGGCTCACTTCACTTAGGATAATTTTTTCCAAGCCCTTTCATTTCCTTACAAATGCGGCAATGTCATTCTTTGAGACAGAGGTATGAAATTCCATTGTGTATATGTACCACATTTTCCTGATCCATTCATCTACTGAGCGTTACTGGGTGGGATCCATATTTTAGCTATGCCAAATTGTGCTGTGATGAATATTGTTGTGCTGGTGGCTTTTGTGTGTTCTTCTCTGTGGTCTTTGGGTAGATGCCAAATGTGGGGCTGCTGGATCATAAGGGAGCTCTATGTTTACCTTCTGAGAAATCTCCATACCACTTGCCAGAGTGGCTGAACAAGTTTACATTCCCACCAACGATGAACGATGAAGTAGGGTTCCCTTTTTGTCCACATCCCCTCCAACATTTATTATTGTTAGTTTTCTTGATATAGGTCATTCTTACTGGGGTGAGATGGAATCTCAATGTTGTTTTGATTTGCATTTCTTTTATGGCCAGAGATGTAGAGCACTTTTTCATATGACTCTTGGCCATTCTCATTTCCTCATCAGAGAAGTCTCTTTGTAAGTCTTTAGCCCACTTGTTGAGGGGGCTGTTGGTTCTCTGCGGTTTTGTTTTGGAGGAATTTAATTTAATTTAATTTAATTTTTTGTAGTTCTGCATATATTTTACATATGAGGTCTTTGTGCATTTTATGGCTGATAAAGATCTTTTCCCAATCTGTAGGCTTTCCATTCATCTTGTGAGCTATGTCCTTTGCCCTGCAGAAGCTCAGCAATTTGATGCAATCCAATTTGCTCGTCCTCTTTTTGATTTGTAGCATTTATGGCTCTTTGTTAAGGAAGGTCTATCCTGTGCCAAGGAGCCCAAGTGTTTCTCCTACTTCTTTTAGTGCTTTCAAGGTATCTGTTATAATTTCAAGATCTTTGATCCATGTGGAATTGATTTTGGTGCAGGATGATATATAAGGATCTAATTTTGCACAGGGAAGGGGGATGGGGAATGATGGAGGTAACAGTACAAGGGGGCAGGAGGAGGAGGATGGGGAGGGTGCACTAATGGAGGTAACAAACAGTACAAGACATGTACTCAAGGCCTAACGTATGAAACTGTAATCACTCTTTTCATCACTTTGACAGTCAATAAGGGAAGGTCTTTAAGTGCTTCCAGCCTCAGTTACCTTCTCCATCAAAAATAGAAAGAGAAGCACCTCTTGATGATTAGCAATACTGCATGGAAGCTCTCTAGAACTAAAACAGCATCTAAGGAATGTAGTCTAAAAATCACTGCCATAGAATGATGCTAGTTAAGAGGTATGTTATTATGGTCCTCAGAGTCAAAGTTTTAATGAAAGAATTGTATGCTACAGGTTTTCCAGTGCCCAGCCCATGATAATCTTAATAAATATTGAAGAACTGAGTGAGTTAGTAAAATTGTGTGCAAAGAATCCTTAGTTGAGCATCTCATTGGTGCCATATGGTATAAATATGAGTAGGATAACTGCAAAGAAGCTTCAGAGTGGAGAAGTATCCAAATGTCCTCAAATCCCCGATTTGCCAGGAAAGAGATCTTTGCTCCATTCTCCAGAAAGTTCCAGCAGAGGGACTTGCCTCCCAAGGGTTTGGCTGAGGATAGACATGGGTTCAGGGCAAAGTGGTCATTTCCAGGAAGGTCCCACCCTGGTGCAAAATGGTCTCCTTGTAAGGGCAGAAGTCCTGTGGGGCCTCATTCATTGTTGAGGCTTAGTAAAACCTCGGCTGGCCTTGCCTGAGCAGGGAAAGCACACCGTGTTTAGCATTTACTCTACTTTGCTCATTCATACTGGTATCATGATGAACACCTAGTCTTTTTCTGTTTCATTAATAATTGAATTAGGTTTGCGTGTATCTTTACATGTTTCATTTTAGAGTATGTTGTGCCTGTTGGGTGCTTAATTCAGGGCCTGGGAGTGGTCTGATTTTTTTTTAAATCAAGGCTAGTGCTCTACCACATGAGTCACAGCCCTACTTCCAGGCTTTTTCTTTTTGGCTGGTTACTTGGTGATAACAGGCTCACAGTCTTTAAGGCTAGTGCTGGCTTTAAACAGCATAGCTTTTTAGATGGTATTTAAGGTGATCATATTAACTGGTATGAGGGCATCTATGTACTTATGAAATCTAGTCCTAGATCATTAGGACAACATCCTCTGTTCACCATATCTTACCATCTTTAGTGGCAAGAACATCAAAGTCTCTGGGATATTTTTAGGATGTTGGAGGTTACACAGTAGAAGCCATAAGTTTAATATGGGCATTGTCTCTTCAGAAGAGTCTGTCTATCACATGTGAAGATTTCTAAACCTCCCATGCCTTTGCCACATCATGGCGATGAATCCTAATGTTGGTACTCTCAAGTTATTTCCAAGTTTTCAACATAGTTCTGCTGACAGTAAGAAACACAAATACTTCCTGTTCTTTAATGTATACACCACAGCAAAGAAATGCAGGCAAAGGTAGGTCCCGGGACTCAAAGCCTATAATCCTAGCTTTTCAGGTGCCTGAGATCTGATGATTGCAGTTGGAAGCCAGTTTGGGCAGGAAAGTCAATGAGATTCTTATCTCCAATAAACTACTCAGAAAAATCTGGAAATGGCACTGTGGCTCATGTGGTAGAATGCCAGCCTTGAGCAAAAGTTGCTTGGGACAGTGCCCAGAGTTCAAGTCCCAGGACCAACAAACCAAAAATCCCATGCAACAGTAAGCATTCATTGCTTCAGGAAGAATTTATTGTAATAAACACGTATGAGGAAAATATCATTGTTGAAAAAGACTAAAGAGAAATCAGTGTCAATGTGTTTGAAGAAAATGGGGTCATTTGATATTTAAATCTGACTTTGCCTTTGTTCAATGTTTTTATTGCATACAAGATTGCTAGTCTGATCCATTTGGAATTGATTTTGGTATAGGGTGATATATAAGGATTTAGTATTCGTTTGTTGCATGTGTTGAACCAGTTTTGCCAACACCATTTGTTAAAGAGGTTATCTTTCTTCCAGGCTATTTTTAGCTCCTTTATCAAAGATAAGGTAGGCATAGATCTGTGGGTTCATTTCTGGATCTTCAATTCAGTTCCATTGGTCTTCAGGCCTGTTCCGGTGTCAACACCAGGCTGTTTTTACTACTATAGCTTTATAAGAGAGCTTGAAGTTTGGTATTGTAATTCCTCCAGCACTGTTCTTTCTGCTTAGGATTGTTTTTGCTATTCTGGGTCTTTTAATGTTCCATATGAATTTCTGGATTGCTTCCTCTCTTTCATTAAAAAATGGTGTTGGGGTATTAATGGGTATTGCATTGAATTTGTAAATAGCCTTTGGCAATATTGCCATTTTGACTATATTATTTCTCCCAATCAAGGAGCATGGGAGTTTTTTCCACTTCCTTAGTCCTGCCTTAATTTTGTTTTCATGCTTTTAAATTCTCATCATAGAGGTCTGTCACTTCTTTGATTAAGTTTATTTCTAAGTATTTTAATTTTTTTTGAGGATATTGCAAAGGGAGTTGCTTTCCTGATTTCAGTGCCGGTCTTCGGGTCATTAGCATATAAAAGGCTGTTGATTTTTGAGTGTTTATTTTACATCCTGCCACTTTGCCAAAGTGTTGGATCAGCTGTAGTAGCTAGGGAGTAGAGTCTATGTGGTTCTTTAGGTATAGGATCATGTAATCTTCAAAAAGAAATAGTTTCACTTCATCTTTTCCTACTTGGATCCCCTTTATGTTCTTTTCTTGCCTAATTGCTCTGGCTAGGAATTCTAGTATTCTGTTGAAGAGGAGGGGGAGAGAGCAGACATACCTGTCTTGCTCCTGATTTCAAAGTGAATGGCTTTAGCTTTTCACCGTTTAGAAATATGCTTGCGGGGCTGGGGATATAGCCTAGTGGCAACAGTGCCTGCCTCGGATACACGAGGCCCTAGGTTCAATTCCCCAGCACCACATATACAGAAAACGGCCAGAAGCGGCGCTGTGGCTCAAGTGGCAGAGTGCTAGCCTTGAGCGGGAAGAAGTCAGGTACAGTGCTCAGGCCCTGAGTCCAAAGCCCAGGACTGGCCAAAAAAAAAAAAAAAAAAAAAAAAAAGAAATATGCTTGCAGTTGGTTTGTCCTAAACTTCCTTTATTTTATTCAGGAATGTTCCCAGGAATCCCAGTTTTTCCAGGGCTATTATCATAAATGGGTGCTGGATTTTATCGAACGCCTTTTCCGCATCCAGAGATATAACCATGTGGTTCTTTACCTTGCTCCGGTTGGTGTGGTGGATTACAATAATTGACTTGCATATATTAAACCAACTTTGCATCCCTGGGATGAATCCAGTTTGGTCATGGTGTATGATTTTTTTGATGACTGTTGAATTCGATTGGCCAGAATTTTGTTGAGAATTATTGTGTCTATGTTCATCAGGGAAATCGGTCTATAGTTCTCTTTTCGTGATGAGTCCCTGCCTGGTTTCGGGATGAGGGTTACGCTGGCTTCATAGAATATGTTCGGTAATGAACTTTCTCTTTCAATTTCATGGAAGAGTTTGAAAAATATTGGTGTGTGTTCTGTTTTGAAGGCCTCGTAGAATTCTGCTGTGAATCCATCTGCACCTAGACTTTTTTCGGATGGGAGACCACTTATTGCTGTTTCTATTTCAATGCTGGATATGAGTCTGTTTAGAAGCTTTAAATATTCATGATTGAGTTTGGGGATATCAATTTTTTCTAGAAAACCATCCATTTCTTCCAGGTTCTTGAATTTGTTGGCGTAAAGGTTTGCAAAATAGTCCCTTATTGTGTTCTGAATTTTGGATGTTTCTGTGGTGATGTTACCTGTTTCATCTCTGATCTTGTTTATTTGGGTGTGCTGCCTTCGTTTTTTGGTCAGGTTTGCTAGGGGTTTGTCTATCATGTTAATTTTTTTCAACGAAGCAACTCTTTGTTTTGTTGATTGTTACAATTTTTTTGTCTCTAGTTTATTTAACTCTGATTTGGTTTTAATTATTTCCTTCCATCTATTGACTTTGGGTTTGGCTTGTTGTTCTCTTTTGAGAGGATTAAGGTGCTTCCTTAAGTGGTTGAGTTGCTGTTTATCCACATTGTTGGTGTATGCACTCAGAGATATGAATTTTCGTCTGAGTACAGACTTTTCTGTGTCCCACAGAAGCTGGTACATTGTGTACTTATCTTTGTTGAATTCCGTAAACATTTGAATTTCTGTCCTTATTTCTTTAATGACCCACAGATGGTTCAGCAGTATGTTGCTTAGTCTTCATGGATTGTAGGATTTTGTGGTGGCTATTTGAGTTCAGCTCTAGGTTTATTCCTTTGTGGTCTGAGAGAATGCAGGGAATGATTTTGATCCTTCGCAATTTGTGCAGATTTTCTTCGTGCCCTAAGATGTGATCTATTTTGGAAAATGTTCCATGTGCTGCCAAAAAGAATGTCTATTCTGGTATTGCTTGATGTATTATTCTGTAGATGTTGGTTATGTCTATTTCGTCTATGCACTTGTTTAGTTGTGTGGTTTCTTTGTTCCATTTTTGGCATGTTGATCTGCCCAGAGGTGACAGTGGAGTGTTAAAGTCTCCAATTATCAATGTATTTGGGTCTATGCGTGTTTTTAGAGTTAGTAGTGTATGTTTGTTGAAGTTGGGTGCTCCTGTATTTGATGTGTGGATATTTAGGATGGTTAAATACTCCTGTAGGAGTGAACCCTTTATTAGTATGTAGTAACCATCTTTGTCTCTTCTTACCATTTTTAATTTATAGAATTTAATTTGTAGAATTGCAACTCTAGCCTTCTATTGGGGGGCATTTACTAGTAGATTTTATTCCATCCTTTCACTTTTAGATGTTTGCTTTTGCTGGATAGATGTGTCTCTTGGAGGCAACAGAAAGATGGATTTTGATTTTTGATCCAACTAATGAGCCTGCGGCTATGAATGAGAGTTTAGCTGTGTACAGTATTCTTGGTTGATAGTTTTTCTTATTTAGGGTTTGGTATACTTCATGCAGGCTCTCCTTGCTTTCAAGGTTTCTGCTGAGAAGTCTGGGGTAATTCTGATTGGTTTTCCTTTATATGTGATTATTTTCTTCTCCATAACAGCTTTAAAGATTCTTTCCTTGGACTCTATTATCCTGTTTTGTTGACAATGTGTCGGTGGGATGTCCTCCTCTGGTCTGGTCGGTTTGGGGTTGTAAATGTTTCTTGTATCTGTATCAGCCTATCCTCCGGGATATTTGGGAAGTTCTCGGCTATATTCTGTTAAATAGTTTGCCCATTCCCCTAATTTTTTCTCCAGGTTTTCCTCAATACCTATTAGCCTTAAATTGGGCTTCCTGATTGGGTCTTGGGGCTCCTGGAGTAATCTGTTTTGTCGATTGGATTGTTTTGGTATTGTTTTTTTGACATTTCTTCATAGAGTCTAGGGAATCTACAGCTCCTGAGATTCGATCCTCTGCTTCTTCTAGTTGGGAGTGTAGACTAGCTACTTGATTTCATATCTCTTTTCCTTCTGACTGGTCTTTCCTGATGATTTCCATGTCCTTGCTATAAGTATCTCTTACGTACTGCATGGAATTCTTTTCTTCATTAATTTGGTTTTGAGTGCTGTCTCTCAAATCTTTTAGCTGGGTAACTATCTTTTCGTTTGCCTCTTCAAGTTCATCTATCTTTCTCAATGTTGAGGCCATGAAATCGTCTATTACTTTATGGATTGATTGATGTCTATGGATGGATGGATTCTATGCTTCCTGCTTGTTTTGAGTGGGAAATTGGACTCCATTGTTTACCATCTTGAGTTTCTTCTGCCCTTTCGGAACGGGAATGCCAATCTACAAGCACCTTTGAGCACCATTTAAGACACAAAGTAGACCTTACCAAGCAATGTCGTGTAAATCTTAGACGTTCACAATTATACACAGATACCTTGTATAACTGTATATAGAATTTGATTTGGTGTTCCTAAAGAATACATTTTCAACATAACAACCAATCCTGAGCCCTGTATTCAGTAGTTAATTATTTACTGTTACAATCCTATGAGCAATTTTTGTTCTTATGCACTTTTTGAACTGGCTGGATTTCTCTATGAACCACTTTGATTCACTTGGGTTGAACAGGCATACCCTCTATCCAATAACTGGGGGTCAATGGAGTCTGGAGGTCCTGGAGGTAAATCTGGACAGTAGGTTAGAGGTAGTGAAGAGAATCGAGTAAAATGTAATTGGGGAGGGATGATTTTGGTTTAGTTTCTGTGGCATGGAAATGTGAAGAGTAGAATCGGTAGAAAGAACAAGGTTAAAATGAAGATCATGGAGAGTTAGCAGAAAAGTGTCAAGGTGGTAGTCACAAGAAACGAATTAAAAAGAAAGAGAATGTGAATTGAGAATAAATAAAAAATACTGGAAGACAAATGCACAAAACACAGAAAAATTAACGATCCCCCCCAGGAAAAGAAAATAAAAAAATGATAAAATGAACAAAAATGGAAAACAAAACATCAACGACATTTCAGAGATGAAAGATAGAAAAAAAAAAGTTTAAAAAAATGTTTAAACCAATGGAGTCTTCCTTGTTTGGGTGGGCTTTCTCCAGTCTCGGGTTTCCTTGCATTGGTGTGTAGTCTATTTTGATGCTTGTGTGGTTTGACCTGCTTTCAGTTTTCAGGGGTGGATCATCTCTGACCCTCCTCCCCTGTCAGTGAAATCCTGAGGCTCTGTGATTCACACAGCTTGCACATAGGACTTGGGTGTCCTCTGTAAATGGGGGGCGTGAACAGTCTTGGGAGCCCTGGCTCCTCCCATCTGCTGTGAGACTGGTGCTTTTATCGCCTGGCTTTGAAGAGCCTGTGTACTCAGCAGGGCGGGTTGGCTCTGGACTGGTTTACCTGTCTGAGAGCCGCTTGCCTTTGGGTGGTTCCTCCCTCATGGGCATGACAGCCTCCTGAACAGAGCTGGCTATGGAATTCAACTCCATTTTGGTCTGGGAATTAGGCTTCCTCTGTGATGGGGCCACTTATGTGTCTCGGGAACTGTTTGTTCTCCCATCTGGTTGTTGCTTGCTGCTAGTACCTGCTCTCCACTTTCCGTTTTAATTTAGAAATTCAGGCGGGCAGGGCGGGCACCTCTGGCTGAGTTCACCTGAGTGTGTGAACTGTGGCCCGGATGAGCTTCCTGCCTGGGCAGGGGTTGTGCTGCTGGGTGGAGCTCGCTCTCATTGGTCGGTCCCTCTTGCCCTTTTCAAAGCTGGCCCCTTTGTCGTGGCTTTCCCCAGGCTGGGTTTAATTCCAGTCTGGTCTGACCCTATGCCAGTGTCAGAGATGGCGCTGTGCTCTGGCAGTGGGGGAAGGCTACCTCCCAAAAGTTTCTCTGTGGGCACGAGTGAGAATATCTTTTGTAGGGTACTCATGTTTGTTTGCATTTTTGGCCTGTCCATGCTCAGCCTGCGATCCACGTCTGTCTGCCACCATCTGGAGGATTTCTTCTTGGTCACCTCTGTGTGCTTTAGGTGCACGAACTGTGGGATACTGTGCCAGCACCAGCAATGGCTTGGCAGAGGGATGGGGCCCAGAACTCAAATCTGTGTTTTCACGCCAGCAAAGTCGATTTTTCCTTCCTGGACAGAATCCCTGTACTGTTATAACTTACTTGGGCTGTCTTTCTAGGAGTAAAAATTTCTGGAGTGGTTAGACTGGGGTGTTGGAGAGAGCTGAGCTAGGGCTCTGCTGCTCCTCCACTCAGGGAAAATATTTTTAAATTGCTGTGTGCTGGTGATTAATGCCTACCTATTTAGAAGACTCAAAGTGCGGATTGCAGATGGAAGCTAGCCTGGGGAGGAAATTGACTGAGATTCTGGACTCCATATGACCACCAAAAGAAAACAAAAACCCAAAACAAAAAAAAACAGCAGAAAGTGCAGCTGTGGTAGAGTGCTAGCCTTCAGCTCTAAAAATCAGGATCAGTGGCCAGACCAGAACTGGGACCAGTAACCCAGAGACCTAGTGAAATGTTCATTGTGACTAAGCCTGCCTTATTATTTCGAGCTAGATATGGGCTGTTAAGGTCTTGGGAAGAACTAACTGGGTATCAAACTAATTAAACTCTCCAAAAATTACTAAAAGTGTATTAAAATGTAGTCTATAATCAGTTGTGCCCAATATTAATGAATTTAACCCTATATTATGATGGGTATTTGAGTTCATATTTTCCAGTTGGTTTACTCTTTGCAGCTTCTAAAGTAGCAGCCCCCCCTTTTTTGTTTGAAAAATTAGTAATTGATTTTCTTTTTCTTATGTAATTTGGAAATTCTCTGCTGAGAATTATGATACCATGTAGAAAGCTGTTGACACACCAATTAGGTGGTTTTCCTGAAGCTAAATGATGCCTGTCAGTTGTTAGGTCAACTGTAAGATTTTGGTCCTCTCTGCAGGTGAGCTTTTCCTGGCCATTATTGTTAAGGAACCTCACCAGCGCTCATAAAGATGGATTTAGGTACTGCAGCCATGTTTACTAGTAAATACTTTGGGAGTTGGCTAAGCTCTCCTAGGGCTGCAAAAATCAGTTGGGTCTAAAAGAAACAGTGGTGTCAAGACTCTGGCTAATTCTTCCCTTTACGTGGCTGTCCATGTGTCCTGTTGGATGTGTAACAACATCCTGTGCTTTGACCTAGGAGCTGGTTGTATCCGTAATTCTACAAACAAACATGTTTCCAGATGCTTTCAAATAATGTCCCAAATGAGAACTGTTGTTTGAAGCATACCCTGTGAGTAAAGATGATGGGTATCAGTGTGGGTTTCTTTAGGAGTAAAGGAAGCAGAGGGTGATTATGACAAACAGGATCTGGGTCTCCCTTTACTTGGAGGCATTCACTGTGGTATTGTGGTGGTGGATGCAACAGTAGAAGACAAATTCTCTTCCCTCCACCTTGTGATTGCTTCTACTGCCATATGACAGGGTTGGGCTCAAGATCCACCTGTTAGTATTCCTACACAGTACGTGTGCATGGCCATGAACACATTGGAGTCACAAGGCTGCACAATCCCCATGTCTTTCTGCACAGAAGTCCAGTGTTGCATAGTGGGCTGGGTATAATTTGTCAGAGCACACTGAGGTATATCATGTGTACTCATGGAGGCACAGTATCTTGCTGTGGAAGTGAACCCTGGGTTAATGAGCAGGAAGGTCCCCCTGGACAGTTCACAGAGGCTGCCGTGTCGGGTTTACTATTTGCAGCGATCACCTGGGTTCCTGCTTCTATTCCACACAGCTTTAAGCTATCTATTGGGTATTTCAAAATAAATATGACTCTGTGTGTGTGTGTGTGTGTGTGTGCGTGTGTGTGTGTATGTGTGTGTGTATGTGTATGAGAGAGAGAGAGTATCCATATACATATGTGCACTAATACTTGAGCTCAGGGCATCTTTCTTTAATTTATGTTTATTTTCAAGTTGGTGTACAGAGGGGTTACATTTTCATACCTAATGTAATGAGTACATTTCTTATCAAACTTGCTACCTCATCCCTCATTTTTCTTCCAGATTTTTCCCTCCCTCCATTTTTACAGTTAATTTACAACATATCTTGTATTTATTACTTTTGCATTCGTTCTCGTTTTACCATTTGCCTCAATATTTTGATGTTCCCATCCCTTCCCCTAATTCACACACACACACACACACACACACACACTCACACACACACACACACACACACACACACACACACACATAAACACATATATATATCCAGGGTATCAAAATCAAAAACAGTGACAAGGCCAAACCATAGGGAAGATAAGCAAAAGGAAAAAGGAATGATTTCATATAGCATTTTAAAAATATCAACAATGATAACACATTTGTTTCCATATCTTAGAGTTTGTTTCACTTCACATCATTTTATGTGATCATAGGTACATAACTACTGAGATATGGTGTTTCATAATGGCTTTCAAAGCCCACTGGCACTCTGCTAACAGGGACACATAGCCTGCCTTCCAGTCCGGCCCCGCCTATTGTGCCACCTGTGCTGCCCTTGAAAGTTCTCAGTGTTGTGTGTGTAGTCAGAGGCTACCTACAATTTCTTCACATTGCATCCTTGAATTCCTCCAATGAGATTTTGCTTAAATAGTCATGCAGTGTAGGGTTTATTGAAATATATAGTCTTCAGTCTTTGGACACATTTGTTGGAGAAGTTCATCTTTTTGTTAAGTTAAACATTTGTTTTCAGGTAGTATCCATCATTTGATTCTGGACATCATCACCATCCACTGTCATGAAAAAGCTGAAATACCTCTTTTTTATGACAGTTCTTCAGATGTGTGAAATCGCAGATTGCATTTCACACTATTTCAGAATAAATGTTTTTATTTTTAGGATTAATTCCCTTAGATTATTAGGCAGTTTGAATTTGTTTTTTCTTAGAGTGCTTGCTTGCAATAACAGATCTGAATAAAGCTGCAGTTTGTTCAGAGAAGAAAACTTCAGTTCTGTATATCATACTGTCTGCTAAGGAACCTCCAATCACAGTTATATTCTTTCTGGAGTTGTAGATCTTCATGCTTATTTAAACTTCTAATTATTTTCATATATGCCACTAAGTCCTGCCTTGTCTACTCATTATTGTACAAGTTTTAAAGGGAAGGAGCACACTGAAGCTTTTTCTATAATTTAATTGGAGAGAAGAGTCTCATAGACTCCTCTGCCTGGGCTGGCTTCCAACTGTGAACTGTGATCTCAACCTCCTTAGTAGCTACGATTATTGGCATGAGCCACTGGTGCCAGGCAACTTGTCACATTGTTTTTCCCACCAAATGTCCATCCAATTTGTAGAAAATCCAACTTTGGCTTTGTCAGGATTGATTGCAATCATGATCCTTTCTGTGATATTCAACTCTGGGCTTCATTTTCTGCTTTTGTTGCTCTCAATCTGTTTATGAGGGCCTTGAGAAGTGTCTTCTTAGCCACGATGCTTGCATGAAGCATCTTTCCTGAATAGCCATACTTTTAACTATGGTCCTCCAGAGAATGCTCCCTTTTCATGTTAGCAAATGGTACAAGGAAGAAGGTTTTCAAGGTTCAATAAATTACATGCGCATGGAATCAAACAGATGTAAGCACGTTTATTACTGGAAAATTTGTGAATGGTGAGTCACAATTCACCACAGCAGTGTACCATTTAGCAAACTCAAGGGGTTTAGAAAATTAAAATGTATTTTTTTGAAGCAGAATATATGTATATATAAGTTCATCAGAATAATATTTTTCCTCTTAAATAATATGGTTAAGAGCAAGTAGTTCTAAGGACTGATTTTTTGATCATGGAAATAAGGAGGAGACATAATTTACAAGTTTGCAGAAAGTTAGTTGACATTGTCTAGGGTTGGTAAAATGAAATTAACTTGAAGCGTGCTTGCCTAGCATGCATGAAGCCCTGGGTTCAATGACCCAGAACCACAGAAACAGAGAAGGACAGAAGTGGCGCTATGGCTCAAGCGACAGATTGATAGCTTGAGCAAACATAAGCTAGGGACAGTGCTCAGGCCCTGACTCCCAAGACCCAGGAATGACAAAATAAAAATAAACCCAATAAAAAGAACCTTCAAAATGGGAACCAGAGGCTGGACAAATCCAGCCCCTGCCTCATGAGGCTTCTTCCAGGCTTCATTCAAGGACTGCCATCTAACACCAAGGGACCCTGCTGCTCGCTGCTTCAGGAGGGGTCACATTTCTGCCTTTTACCCCTAATGTCGACGCCCTTTACCAGCAGGAAGCAGCCAAAGAGTCATTGTCCTTTTCCATAGCTATTAAAAGGGTGGAATGTCAGTTCCCTCCTGGAGGGCTCCAAGCAGATGCCCCTCACCTCATTATGTCTCCACACAGTTACTGGGTAACCAGCAGGCCTAGAGGCAGGTACCTTCCCCTTCCCTAAGGTCACATCCTAATCCATCTGACCCAATGCCCTGCCAGCTTGGGCTGGCAAGAACAACCCCCATGAATTTTACTGGATCTCTCTCTCTCTCTTTCTCTCTCTTTTTTTAAAAATTTCTTGATATTGATGTTGTCCACTGTTTGGAGGAAACTTCTGTGTTGACTTTCACCTCTGGGGTTTTGAGTTGTAGTTACAGGGTGGTCATCCCAAATAAAATGTGTTAGTGTCACCTTCTACATCGTACCTCCAAGACTGAATCTATTGGCTCATTCTATTCCTCCTGATAGCCGCCTACTGTTTTATTTTCTGTCTTGCTGTCATCCAGTTCATGCTTTTCTATAAGTCTTACATTTGTTACTTATATTTTTTACTATCCTTGTGACGTAATTCCTTTCTTTTTTTTTCAAATTTTTATTATTAAACTTATGTACAGAGGTTACAGTTTCATACATTAGGCATTGGATACATTTGTTGTAATGTTTGTTACCTTGTTCCTCAAACCCCACTCCACTCTCCTCCTTACCCTTTCCCCCCCTGAGGTGTTCAGTTCAGTTACACCAAACATTTTTCCACGTATTGCTTTTGTATTTGTTTGTCTTTTTTTACCCTGTGTCTCTCAATTTTGGTATTCCCTTTCAATTTCCTAGTTCCAATACCAGTATACACAGTTTCCAATATACTCAGATAAGATTACAGAGATAGTGTAGGTACAACCACAGGAAGGTGATACAAGAACATCATCAATAATAGAAGCTACAGATACACATGGGACATTGAAAATAGTTACAACTGTGATATAACAATTGTCTCCAGAACATGGAGTTCATTTCACTTAGCATCATCTTATGTGTTCATAAGGGTATAGCAATTGGGCCTTGTGATGCTCTGCTATGACTTGCCTAAACCTGTACTAATTATTCCCAATAAGAGAGACCATAGTGTCCATGTTTCTTTGGTTCTGTCTCACTTCACTTAGTATAATTTTTTCCAAGTCCTTCCATTTCCTTACAAATGGCATTTGTTACTTTTAAAGGCCTTGTAGTTATTCCCAATCAGCATTGTATATAGCTTTATTTAGGCTCAAATGACAACTTTTAGGCTATTATGTCTAGCAATCTCTGAGCTGGTGTGTGTGTGTGTGTGTGTGTGTGTGTGTGTGTGTGTGTGTGTGTGTGCTCTTGAGGTTTGAACTAGGGCCTGGGCACTATAGCTGAGCATTTTTGTTCAAGTCCAGCGCTATGCCATTGGAGCCCCAGCTCCCCTTTTGCTTTCTGATGATTAATTAGACGTGAGTCTCATGGGCTTTTCTGCCCAGGCTGGCTTCAAATTGTAATCTGCATATCTCAGCATTCTGAGTAGGTTCATTACAGGTATGGACCATAGGCACTCTACTTTTTGTTTTCAACAGACAAGAGCTGATTATTGAGGAACAGTGAGGAGATCTCTTACTTTTGAGCTGATTTTGATTGCATTTTTTTTCTTCTTAAAAACCTGAATTGACTGCTTTTCCTTTAGTCATTCCTGGTCTGATACTAAAAGCCTTTCACAATGGAGCTCCTTTCCATATTCCCAGATTTCCCTCTTTTCTTTTCTCTTTTTTCCCCTCTGTGATTTGTTCCCGCTAGTATGGAACACGCAAACAGCCTTCAACTTCAGGCCTCTTGGAGGCCAGTTCAGATACTGGTCTTCCTGTCCAAAACTAATTTCTTCTTCCCCTAAACCTTTAGGTTACTTTCTAATGATAGCATGATCTGCCCTTATTTCCAGGGCTGACTTTTGTGTACTTCTTGTGTCAACTTCTTGAAGGTTTGGCTTCATTTTGGTTTTGTGTTTCTGTCCTTCCTACACCTTAAGACAGAGTCCCTGATGATTTAATAAGTTTGTAAAAAAATATGTAAACTCATGGAGAAGTTTAATAGTGTCTACTCAGAAGAAATGAGGAGATAGCATGGTAGTTTCAGTCCGACAGAAACATTGAATTGGGAATCACTTTAATCCTAAAATATATCTAAAATCTTAAGATTTGTTAGTCAAGTATGCACTCGGAATTATGTTAAGTCATTTGTATCATTAGAGCTAAATCATTATACACTTAGAAGGAAAGTCCAAACAGTGACTCCTCTCAAAACCATTTCAGAGAAAGCCAGAATGTTTTGAGATAGGATAGTATTCAACTATCACTGATGAGAATACCTTTTCTTCTTACATTGATTGGGTATTTACTAGTCAAAAACTCCTTATGTAAATAAAAACAACTCAGTCTCCAGAGTTTACCTTTACTTTATTTGCTTATTGCTAGAATTTGTAGTTCTCCATATCTACCACAGTTATATCACCTTATAATTTGGATTTCCTATCTTTGTAAACCTTACAAAATTTGACGTTTGTATGCATTAACTTGAAGACCATTGGAATATTGATAGTTATACGAATCATTGTTTAAAACATTAATTCTGAGAAGACAGAAATTTTGAAATAAATGCTGTCGTGGAATCCATTTTTGTGCTTAAAAAAAGTTTTCCTTTGACTTTGGATGCCCTTATCATAGTTAGTACTCATTTCGAGTATTATTTTGCTTTTACTCATCCAACTTTTTTTTAGTGTTTAATAAAATGCAATTAGCAGATCATCTGTTATAAAATGGTAGCTATCAGCCCAGCGTTTGCATACTTCAGTTCCCCATGGGCCAGAAAACATGACTTTCATTCTGTAGCCTTAGCCTTGACGCTGCCTACTACAATGCCTTCTTATCTTCTGGTAGAAACACCAGCCCAACGCAAGTCATCCTGTCAGACTTGCTCCAGCCCTTGTGTTACAGTGTCATAGTTGACGTTCACAGGACCTCTGGAGCCGCAAATCCATCCCCTGGCCATTCTGCTGGGACTGGCTTGGGCCAGGTTCCTAGGCAAATACAATTTCCACCTCCCCTCCTGCTCCATCCTCCCACATCCTGGCTGAACCCGTGTGGGACAGCTCGCCCACTGCCTCAGCCCTTGCCAGTCCTGGAAGCGGCCGGTGTATGGATCTGCCACCTTTCTCGCCCTCCATGTCATCTGTCTTCCTGACAGCACAAGGGAGATACAAGAAAAACAGGTCAGCGGATCCGAGCATTTCCTCCCTGTGCAGGTATCCGCTTACCTCTTGTCTGCCCTCTTGCCTTGGCCTCTCTGGCCCAGATCACTGCCTGCTCCTTCCTGCTATTGGGAAGCCAAGGATTATACTGGCTATAGGCAGGAGCTGGCAATCCTGGTGCCCGTGGCTCACAGCCATATGTTTTAGGCTCCTTCAGGAAGCTCTGCTAAGACACCAGGGAAAGGGATATCTGACCCTTCCCTGCCGTGACCAAGGCACACTAGCACCCAGCAATGGTATTCGTAGGCAGCATTGTCACTGTCATGTAGATCTCCCAGAGCAGAGGCAGCTTGGCATCAAGTAAGGAGACATTTGTGTAGAGAACAGCACAAGAGGGGAGCCTTCGCCATATGATTGGTTTCCGGGAACTTCAAAAAACAAGTAACGTGTAAACACTTTGAACTCCCTCTGTCCAACCTCATACCTGACACACTCATGCAACCGCACATGAACAAAAAATTCCTCAAAGACGAGGTGACTCTCTCTCTCTCTCTTTCTCTCTCTTCCTCCCCGCCACTCCCACATGCTCACTTTAACACACTGTGCTGGGTCCTCCTGGATCTACATCCACATACCTATTTACACATATGCAGACTTAGGCTTAGGAAGCACACCCTTGTACAGCATCAAGAACACACATGCATGTAGGCAACAGGGGCACACACACGCACACGCGAGGGCACCCAGTACACAGTGGCTTGGAAGGTGCTAAGGGGTTTTCGAGGACTGTGTCCTACTTGCTCAAGTCCAGGGTGATGTTCTTGTGGTGGGCGTGGTTAAGGAGCCCAGCACTGCTTACTGGACAGTCCATTGGCACTTGGGCCTCCCCCTGCTGTCCTCACCAGTCTCCCATTCCCTGAACCATGCAACTTCGGAGACCTGGGTAGCAACAAACTCTTGGGGGAAAGCAATCAAGGCAGAAATGTCAATGTAACGAGACCACATGATTACGCCCCAGTAGTGCCCCAACCAAGGATGGCATTCGTTACCCCTCAGGTCTACACCCTAAAGCACAGCGCTGCACGCAGAGAATGGGGCAGGCCTGTGCCCCAGAATCCCTTGCCTCTTCTCCCTTCTACTTGGTCCCAGGGTGGTGGGGCGCCCAACCTGGCCTTCCTAGCCACCACCTGCCACCTGCGGCTGAGTTCCTGAGGCTTGTCCCCTGCACACATACCTCCTTTGCTGATAACTCCTTCCGAGTTCTTTCTCCTAGCCCTCCTGTCCCTGCCTTGCTGCTCGGGACTGCTTTCAACTCACACATGCCTCTGCGACACTGCCTCTTTGCCTCTGCCTCTGCTTCCCAATTTCCCCCTCCTCCTCTTGAGGTTCACAGGCTGCACACCTCCCCATGCACCTCTTCACTTCTTCTGGGGAAATTACAACTGCCTCACCCTGGCCTAGCCCTTCTTATCTTCTCCAAATCTCCCTCTGCTCTCACCCTCTGCACACCTGGGCTCTCTCAGTCCTCTGGTGAACACCAATCCCCATTTATCTAATCTGTTGTCTGCCTGCTCTGTGCCCAAGCCCCTCTGCTCCTTTTCTGTGCACAGGAGGTTTGTGACAAAGGTAGGAGGGTAGCGGCACTCCTTTCCTTCCTTCTGGTTTTATGACTGACATCCGATTGGTCTGGAAACGGCCTCTGCCCCCTTGGCCAAGACCACCTGAAGACCTTGCCTGGCTTGCTAGGCAGCAGCCCTGTGTTTTTCTGAGCAGGAAGGACTGCACATATGCGACCCACTATGCAGAAAAGCCTCCAGGGGGTGGCCCGATGTTTTGTTTCTCCATTCCTTGCCCATTTTGTTGATGTGTGCTTTCATTTGCATTCCAACAGGAACAGCCTTAAGGGAGGGGTAGTGAGGCTGCTTAGAGGTAGGCAGTTCATGCTCACAGGCCAGCAGGGCCTCCTGGTGCCTCACTAACAGTGCATTTGCACCTGGGGTGCTGGGAAGCCTCTGGGCAGTGCCCATATGGTTTGGAGCTCTGTGACATGGCCAGGTACTAGGCGCCTCCTGCTGACTTGAGCCAGTGTTCCAACTGGAGTTGCCATAGCAAAAAGGACACAGGGCCCCTTGGGGGTTTGCTGTAAGTTCTCACTAGTTCTCACAGGCCTTCGGGATGCACAGGATGTGTAGAGCCGCACATCCCTCCCCTGGCCATTCTGCTGGGAACAGCTTGGGCCAGGGTCCTAGGCAAATACACTTTCCACCTCCTCTCCTGTTCCATCTTCCCACATCCTGGTTGAACCCGTGTGACACAGCTCCCCACCGCCTCTGCCCTTGTCAGTCCTGGAAGTGGCTGGTGTATGGATCCGCCACCTCTCTCACAATCAACCTCATCTCTCTTGCTCAGAGCATAAGGGAGATACAAGGTTAGCAGGTCAGTGAATCTGGGCATCTCCTTTCTGCGCTAGTGTCTGCTTAACTCTTGTCTTCCTGATTGCCTTGGACTCTCTGGCCCAGATCCCTGCCTGCTACTTCCTGCTATTGAGCAGCCAAGGATTATACTGGCTAGAGGCAGGAGCTGGCAATCCTGGTGCCCGTGGCTCACAGCCATATGTTTAAGGCTCCTGCAGGAAGCTCTGCTAAGACAACAGGGAAAGGGATATCTGACCCTTCCCTGCCGTGACCAAGGCACACTAGCACCCAGCAACAGTATCACTGTCAGTGTCATGCAGATATCCAAGAGCAGATGCGGCTAGGTATCCCGGGACTCAAGGCCGGAGACCTTTGTGCAGAGGACAGCACAAAAGGGGAGACTTTGCCAAATGATTGGTGTCTGGGAACTTCAAATAAGCAAGTAAACATGCACACAATTGGAACTCCCTATGTCCAACCTCATACATGACACACTTATACAACCGCACATGAACAAAGAATTCCTCATAGGCGAGATGACTCAATCTCTCTCTTTCTCTGTATCCCTTCCCACCACTTCCACATGCTCACTCATAACACACTGTGCCGGGTCCTCCTGGATCTACATCCACATACCTATTTACACATACGCAGACTTCGGCTTAGTAAGCACACCCATGTACAGCATCAGGAACAAACACACACGCATGTAAGCAAGCATGGGCACACATATGCATATGTGAGCCCACCCAGTACACATTGGCTTGGAAGGTGCTGAAGTGTTTCCGGGGACTGTTTCCTACTTGCTCAAGTCAAGGGTGATATTCTGGTGGTGAGCATGGCTAAGGAGCCCAGCGCTGCTTACTGGCCAGTCCATTGGCACTTGTGCCTCCCGCTGCTGTCTTCACCACTATCCCATTCCCTCAACCATGCAGCTTGGGTGACCTGGGTAGCAACAAACTTTGGGAGAAAGAAATCAAGGGAGAAGTGGGAATGCAACAGGACCACAGGATTAGGCCCCAGTAGTGCCCCAACCTGGGAAGGCATTCATTACCGCTCAGGTCTACACCAAGAAGCATGGAGCTGCAAGCAGAGAGCGGGGCAGGCCTGTGCCCCAAAATCCCTTGCCTCTTCTTCCTTCTCCTTGGTCCCAGGGTGGTGGGGTGCCCATCTCGATCGTTCAACCTCGCCTTTCTTGTACGGTGCAAGTCAGTTCACTTTTTGGCAGGAAGTGACCAGGAGGGCCTCCTAACGGAGGCTCAACCTGCCCACCTTCATCTTGGGTCTGCTCCTTTTGCTTCTTCACAGGAGCCAGAGGATCAGCTTAGGAGATCTCCATTTTGTAAGTCTTTTAAATATCAGGCCTGTGTGTATTGTTTCTTCTGTTTTATTGAAATTGTTTTACCTCTTGTTATTTTGTGGACTGAACAACTGACGAGACTGATAGGCATGGGCAACGTCCCTTCCGCTCCCGTGGACTTGACTTTAGCCCACTGGTAGGAAGTTACTCACAATAGTAGTGTAGAGATCAAGAAAGGAAAGTGGGTGACTCTCTGCTCTTCTGAGTGGCTCACTTTCAAGATGGGTGGCCACCAGAAGGGACTTTTCACTTGAGTACAATTCTCAAAGTAGAGGACTATGTTTTTAATTCCTTACATAGTCACTTCGAAAAAGTTGGTAGATATCACCTTCTCTGGGCCCCTCCCGTGAGTCCGTCCCTTCTCCTTTTGTGTGAAAACTCATTTTGTTTTTTAAACACAAAGAGAAGTTCAACCACCTGTCACTCATGGTCTCAATTACTTGTGGTAATATTCAGTTAGCTGCTGTTACTGTGGTGGCACTTACTAAAAACTTCATAGAGTATATTAATCAGCTATAATATCATGATAGTATTACCATATTACTGTACAGTATTATAAAACAGATACACAGCAGATAGTGCTTAGAAAATTTCTAAGTACTGTATGTAAGCATTTAGGTTCTTGACCCACTTAAATATTCATTATGCTAATTTAATTTATTTAGTAATTATTTTCTGATTATATATAAAATATGATTCCTCATTAGTATTACCAGGAGGGTTATATACTTAATTTAATGTTGTCTTTATTTTGCCAGTTCTGAGTCTTGAACTCAGGGCTTGAGCATTGTCCCTGAGCTGCTTTTGTTCAAGGCTAGCACTCTACTATTTGAGCCACAGCACTACTTCCAGCCTTTTCTGTTTATGTGGTGAGGAGGAATGGAACCCAGGGCTTCATGCATGCTAGGCGAGCACTCTGCCGCTAAGCCACATTGCCAGTTGAATATCTTGGGTCTATTTATGATTGTTCATTATGCCAGTCCTGAGGCTTGAACTCAGGGCTTGGGTGCTGTCCTTGTGCCGAAGGCTAGCAGACTACCATTTGAACCACAGGTCCACTTCCAGCTTTTTTTGGTAGTTATTTGGAGATGAGTCTCATAGACTTTCCTGCCTGGATGGATTTGAGCTGTGAGTCTCAGCTCATAGGCTTCTGAGAAGTTAGGATTACAGGTGAGAGCCACTGGCACTTAGCAGCTACTTTTTGTTTTGGTTGTTGTTGTTTTTACAAACTGATTGTAAAGATAAATTACAATATTTTAAGTGATGGACTGCTTTTCCTAATTCAAGTATTTTGGCATATTTTCTAGTTAATCAGTTATGTAGATGTAAAACATTACTTGGAAGATTATTTATGTGTTTATTATGTGGAAGACAGCAATTTGCTTTCCATAATTGTTCATTCACTTGTAAAAAGCCTTTTCCTTCTGTAAAGCAGTCTAAAGCTACAAAAATAGGTATTAAACTATTACAACCTTATTAAACCATGTATTGTGCTCTCTCTTCTCTCCTCTCCTCTCCTCTCCTGTCCTCCCCTCCCTTCTCCTCTCCTCCCCACCCCTCCTCTCCCCTGTCCTCCCCTTTTCTCTCCTCTCCTCTCCCACCACCTGTAGTAACAAGGTTTGAATTCAAGGCTTCATCCTGGCATGTATGCCCACTCAGCTGGTATTCTGCCACTTACACATCTAGCCCAGCATTTCACTGGTTAATTGGAGATGGAGTCTTTTGGACTTTACTGAATGGGCTGGCTTTGAACCCTGACCCTCTGCATCTCAGCTTGCTTAGTAACCTGGTTTACCTGTATGAGCCCCAGGTGCCTGGCTAAATCATGTGTTTTAATTTTAACATGTTTTGTTATGTTCAACGTACATGGCTTAGAACTACATGAAGACAGTAGTTGTATGCAGCAAACTACATTATTCTTAGAGAATTAGAGAACTAGAGTGCACATTTTGGTATTGAGATTTTCTTTAAAAAAATAAATGAGTAGAACCCTTGAAAGGACAATGAAATATAATATGATGGTCCCATATGTATATGAAGAAGTGTGATGTAAAACACAATGAGTTGCATGGTCCTAGATGCTATGAATTCTGAGGATCCAACAATGAGGTGTGAGCTTTCATACAGCTCAGCTTTCTAAAAATTGTTGGTAATTGATCTTACATTAATTATCTCATTTCATTCCTAAAACATCCTGAATATTAGATCGGGTATGTATTGAAATCATAATTTGCGTATAAGAAAACATGGCTTAATGTATGGATCTGTGACCCCTCTGTATAGCACTTTGACAATAAATAAGTAATTATATTTTTTTTTTAAAAAAAGGAAAACACATTGAGAGGCTGCTGGCTACTCCAAGTGGAGGTGATGGTGTCTTTCTAATTATAAGGCTGAGTTTTTTGCTGGCACATGGTAGGTGTGAGGATTATTCTAAAATAAGATTCCTGATCAAAGTTGGCCTTTAGAACTTTTGATAACATTGAAAACTACTAGGTCTATCATGATTGCTCTCAACCAACTAATTATGCCTATTTAGAAGTAATAATTATATGAGAGGAGATCATCTTGACAGTTCAGCATTTTCCATTTTGTGAAAAACAAGAAATGTAAGGTTAGACTCATTTTCTGTATACTGATGATGATGTAGGAGTTCAATGTAGTTCCATGCCAATGTGATCCTTTTAAATAGGTCCATATGAAGTTCTGCCTGATGTATGCTCATTTGAGCTAAATTTAAAGATTGAAATGTTAGGGTCTTTTTTTAATAAGTTAGCAACATATTTCTAACAAATATTTAATCTTTTATTGGAAAACTAGCATTTTGTGGATCCTTTGTTGTTGTTATTGTTTGTGGGGCATGAACGCAGGTGGTGACCCTGAGTTCACTGACTTTCTTCCTTTCTCTCTTTCTTTCTTCCTCTCTTTCTTTTCTCCCTTCCTTCCTTCCTTCCTTCCTTCCTTCCTTCCCTCCTTCCTTCCTTCTTTCCTTCCTTCCTTCCTTCATTGCCAGTCCTGGACTCAGGTCCTGAGCACTGTCCCAGGCTTTTGTTTTTGTTTTGCTCAAGGCTAGTACCCTACCACTTGAGCCACTGCTCCACTTCTTGCTTTTTGCTATATGTGGTGGTGAGGAATTGAACCCATGGCTTCATGTATACAAGGCAAGCACTCTACCACTAGGCCATATTCCCAGCCCTTCTTCCTTTCTTTTCAAGGCTAGTCCTCTGTCTCTTTGAGCCACAGTGCCTCTTCCAGGTTTTTGTTTTTGTTTTTTTTTTTGTAGTTAATTGGAGATGAGACTCTTTAACAGACATTCTTGTCTTCACTGGCATTCAACCATGATCCTCAAAGGTCAGCCTTCTGAGTAGCTAGGATGACAGACAGGCATGAGCCACCAGCACCCTGTACATTGGGACACTTCTAAAATGTATGTCTTATGCTTAAATACCTCTTCTCCACTGCCTTATGGAAGGAGCCCAAATTGACCCCAGCTTCTTTTTAATTTTCCCAATGCTTATGGCATTCAGCAGCAGGAATTCCTGGTTTTTAGAGAGTTGTTCTCTTCCTGCTTTCCTGTCTCTGTCTCTTCTTCCTGGAATCTTCCCCATTGGTGTCTGCCTGTCAAATGGCTACCCATTCTTAATGAACTACTCAGATGTGAAGTTGAAATGATAAATCTTTGCTTTCCTTGCCCAGCCCCGCCCCGCCCTGGCGGTTTCCTGTTGTTTCTGCTTGGGGCACTGGAAGGCTCAGGCCAGGGCAGGACGGGCGATGGATGGGGGGCCGGGTGGGGCAGAGCGGACAGGCGGGAGGGAGGCAGTGGTGTCAAAACAGGGTAAAATGATACACGGGTGTGCAATGTGCAAGCTGGGGGTGCTGGGTGCTGAGTGCTAGATACTAGGTAGCTGGGTGCTGGGTACTGGGTGCTGGGTGGCTAGGGGCTGGTTACTGGGTGTCTGGCTGCTAAGTACTGGGTGCTAGGTGGTTGGGTGCTGGGTGACTGGGTGCTTGGTAGCTGGATGTTGAGTACCTGGATGCTGTGGTCTGAGTAGTTGGGTGCTGTGTACTGGTTAGATGGGTGATGGGTGCTAGGTACTAGGTGCCTGGGGTCTGAGTAGCAGGGTGCTGGGAACTGGGTGCTCAGTAGCTGGGTACTGGGTGCTGGCTAGCTGGGTGGCTGGGTGCTGGGTAGCAGGGTACTGGGTGCTGGGTGTCTGGGTGCTGAGTAGCTGGGTGCTTGGGGATGGTTGGCTGGGTTCTGGGTACTGGGTGATGGGTGCTGATTGGTTATGTCCTGGGTGCTGGGTGCTGGGTGGCTGGGTACTAGGTGCTGGATTAGGTGCTGGGTAGCTGGGTAGCTGGTTGGCTGGGTGCTGAGTAGGTGGGTACTGGACGCTGATTGGCTGGGTACTAGGTACTAGGTGCTGGGTGGTTGGCGCCTGGGTCCTGGGTACTGGGTTGTGAGTAGCTGGGTGGCTGGGTGCTGACTAGCTGGATGCTGAGGTCCAAATAACTGGATACAGGGTGCTGAGTAGCTGTGTGCTGGGTTGCTGGGTACTTGGTGCTGGGTACCTGGGTGGTGAATAGCTGGGTGCTGGGTACTGGGTGCTGGGTGGCTAGGTACTGAATCTCTGGGTGCTGGGTACTGGTTGGGTGCTTAGTAGTTGCATGATGGGTAATGGGTGCTAGGTGCTGAGTAGCTGCATGCTGAATGCTGGGTTCTTGGTGCTGAGTAGCTGGGTGCTGGGTTGCTGGGTGCTGGGTACTGGGTAGCTGGGTATGGGCTAGCTGGGATGCTGGGTACTGGGTGGCTAGGTGCTGAGTAGCTGAGTAGTGGATGCTGATTGGCTGGATGTTGGTACTGGGTGCTGGGTGGTTATGTGCTGGGTGGCTGGGTACTTGGTGGCTGGGTAGCTGGGTGGGTGGCTCATTGCTGGGTAGCTGGTTGCTGGGTGGCTAGGTGCTGGGTACTGGTTCGCTGGGTGCTGAGGGCACTGAGGGTTGAACACCTGGGTGCTCAGTACTGGGTGCTGAGTAGGTGGGTGCTGAGTACCTGGGTGCTGAGGGCTGAGAACCTGGGAGGCTGGGTAATGGGTGCTGGGTGGCTAGGTGCTGAGTAGCTGGGTGCTGGCTGCTGAGTTCATAGGTACTGGGTGCTGAGTAGCTGGGTGCCGGGTGGCTGGGTGCTGGGCCGGGATTCGAGCCCCAGTCCCCCTCCTCCCCGCCCTCCCCTAGGCCCCTTGCCTGTCCGTGTGTCCGTCTGTCCTGCTCTCCCTCTGTTGTACCTGTGTCCACCCGTCTGTCTCTCTGCCTTGGTTTCCCTGCCCATCCGTCCGTCCGTCTGTCTGTCCTCAGGCCTAGGACACTGTGCGCCTGTCGCTCTGTGCGTCCATCCATCTAAGTTCATTGGTCCTTGTCTGTCCGTCCATCTGTCTGTCTCCTTGTCTGTCTGTCCGTCCGTCTGCCCATCTGTCTGTCTGCCTGTCTCTCCCTGTATGTCTGTCTGTCAATCCGTCTGTCTGTCCATCTGTCCGCCCCGGCTGTCTGTCTCCATCTGTCAGTCCATCCATCTGTCCGTCTGACTCTCTGTCTCCCTGTTCGTCCATCTGTCCGTCTGTCTATCCATCCGTCGATCTGTCTGCCGTCCGTCTGTCTCTGTGTCTGTCTGTCTCACTGCCTGTCTGTCCGTCTGTCTGTCCGTCTACCTGTCTGTCCGTCTGTCTGTCCATCTGTCTCTCTCCCTGTCTCCCTATTTGTCCGTCTGTCTTCCCTGTTCATCCATCTGTGTCTCTGTCTTTCCGTCTGTCTTTCTGTTCGTCCATCTGTCTGTCCATCTGTCCGTGTGTCAGTCTCCCTGTCCATCCGTCCATCTATGTCTGTCTGTCCATTTATCCGTCTCCCTGTCTGTCTTTCTGTCTGTCCATCTGTCCGTCCATCCGTCTGTCTCACTGTCTGTCTGTCTGTCTGTCTCCCTGTCTGTCTATCTCCCTGTCCATCTGTCTGTGTCTCTCTAGCTGCCTGACTGTCCAACACCCGGTCTAACCGTCTGTCTGTCTGTCTGTCTCAGTCTGTGTCACCCCGTCTGTCTGTCTGTCTGTCTGTGTCTGTGCCTGTTCCTGTCTGTCTGTCTCCCTCCCTGTCTCTGTGTCCACCCGTCTGTCCGTCTCTCCCTTCCCCTGTGGGCAGCCGGAGTGACAGACAGTGAGCCAGGCCCTGCGGCCCCAGAGAGCGACCAAGCACCCAGCACCCCTCACGGAGGCATGGGAGGAGGACTGAGCGACTAGAACCCACACAGGAGGACTGAGCACCCAGCACCTCGTGTGGAGGAATGGGAGGAGAACTGAGCGCCCAGTGCGTCCTGTGGATTCACAGGAGTAGGACTGAGCACCCAGCCCCTCATGTGGGACACAGGACTAACTTCCCAGCACCCACATGAGAAGACTGAGCACCCAGCACTTTGTGTGGAGGCACGGGAGGACTGAGCACCCAGCACCTTGTATGCAGACACAGGGGGAGGACTGAACAGCCAGCACCCACACAGGAGGACTGAGTACCCAGCACCCATACAGGGGACTGAGCACGTGGCACCCCATATGGAGGCACCAGGGGAGGACTGAACACCCAGCACTAACACAGGAGGACTGAGCACCCAGCACCTTGTGTGGAGACATCGGGGGGACTGAGCACCCAGCACCTTGTGGGGAGATGCCGGGGAAGGACTGAGCACCAAGCACCCACACAGGAGGACTGAGTACCCAGCACCCTGGGTACATGCGTGCGTGTGGGGGGGAGGGGCTGGGGTGACCCCAGCGGATGCCATGAACAGGGCCCAGGCTGCAGGCTCAGCTCCACCACGGGCCATGGCTCCACCTCCTCCTCCTCCTCCTCCTCCTGCTCCCAGCGGAGGATGGGGAGGCGCATGGCTGTCCCTCTGTCTGTGTGGACATCCGTCCATCTCTTTGTCCGTCTGTCTCCCTGTGTGTCTGTCTGTCCTTCCATTTGTCCATCTGTCCGTCTGTCTCCAGGTATGTCTGCCCGTCAGCTCATCTGTCCATCTGTCCGTCCATCCGTCCCTCTGACTGTCTCCCTGTTTCTCCGTCTGTCTGTCTGACCATCTGCTCAGTCTGTTTGTCCGTCTGTCTCCAGGTCCATCTTTCCGTGACTGTCTGTCTCCTTGTGTGTCTCACTGTGTGCTCATCTGTCTATCCGTCTCCCTCTCTTGTCTGTCTGACTCCATGATGTCCATCTGTCCATCCGTCCATCTGTGTCTGCTTGTCGTCTGTCTGTCTCCCTGTCCGCCTGTCTGTCTGTCCTGCTCATCTGTGTCCCTGTCTGTCCGTCCGTCCATCTGTCTGTTGTGTGTCTGTCTGTCCGTCTCCCTGTCTGTCTGTCTCCATGTCTGTCTGTCCATCTGTCTGCCTGTCTCTTGTCCATGCCTGTTTGTCTCCAGGTCTGTCCATCTGTCTCCCAGTCTGTCTGTCTTTCTGTTCATCTGTCCCTCCATCTCCCTGTCTCTCTGTCTGTCCGCCCATGTCTCGATTCCCATCGCCGTCTGTCTGTCATCCCCCAATCCCCCAGCCCCCCGTGTCCCTCTGTCCCTCCCTCCATCCGTCCGTCCATCCTCACTTGGTCGGTGCCACCAGTCACCTTGTCGCTGACACGGCAGGAGCCTGCAGGGCAGACGGACGGACGGGTGGATGTGGGCTCGAATCCCGGCCTCCCGCATGGCCCAAAATGGGATGCGTTCCCCCCCCAACCCTGGGGTCCCCGGCTTCGGATCCCCGCTCACCTCCTACAATCCCAGCCCAGGCCCAGCGACCCCAGTGCTGCCAAAGCAGCAGGTGCAGCATGGCTGGCCCGGCGGGGACCCTTGAAACCTCCAACCGTGTGGGTGTGCACACACTCGGAGAGGAAGGGATGGGAGGGGGAGGGGTCACATGAAGTGGGGAGGGAGGGACACGTGACCCTCAGCTCCTTGCCCCACCCCTCCCCACACGACTCCACCTGCAAAGGCTCCCCCCCATGTGAGGCCTCTGAGGACACTTGAAATCGCCACCTATCCACCCACAGGCCCAGAATGGTCTTGGGGACACTTGAAACCACCCCCCCACCTAGATCCCCATTCCCCCGGGGACACTTGAAACCGCCGTGGGGACACTCAAAACTTCCTTACATCCACTCACAGGCCCAAGGTTTTCGTGGGGACACTGGAAACTGCCCTCCATCGATGCACAAGCCGAGGGTTGCCTTGGAGACACTTGAAACCACCCCCTAAAGAACTGCCCCCATCCTGGGACACTTGAAACCGACCCTCACCCAGACCCCCTCCCCTTGGGGACACTTGAAACCACCCTCCATCCACCCACAGGCCCAGGGTTGCCTTGGGGATGCTTAAACGCCCCCCCCCTACAAAGCCACTCCATCCCAGGGACACTTGATACTGCCCTCCATCCACCCACAGGCCCAAGTTGGTCCCGGTTACACTTGAAACCACCTCCCCAAGAGCCCCTCCCCATTGCGATACAAGAAACCACCCTCAGGACACTTGAAACCACCCTGGGGATACTTGAAACCACTCCCCACAGACCCCTCCCCACCCTGGAGACACTTGAAACGAACCGCCCCAGACCCCTTCCCCCTGGGGACACTTGAAACCACCCTCCATCCACCCACAGGCCCAAAATGGTCCTGGGGACACTTGAAACCACCCCCCACCCAGAACCTCTACTCTTGGGGACACTTGAAACCTCCCTGGAGACAGTTGAAACCGCCCTCTGCTCCCCAAACTCCACCGTGTTGCTCCAGGAGCCCTAGGTCAGAGTGCGGCAGTCCCCGGCCCAGATGCACAGGGCGTAGGTGTTGCCTGAGCTTCTCAAGACCTCAATGTGGGGGGAGACTCGCCATGGGGCAGGGGTAAACTGAGGCACGGGGCGGTTCCAGGCGGGGTCTCAAGGTCCAGGCCCCTGGGCACAGTGGGAGGGGGGAGAGGAGCACTCACCGGGGAGACCTGGGAGACCAGCTGGGTGCCATGCTTAAAGAACAGAGCACAGGCCTCAGTCAGCACTGACTGCGGGGCAGGGTGCTGGACCGTGTACTTCTGGGTGCTGTGCTTAGTACTCCCAGGTGCTGTGCAGAGTACTCCCCAGTGCTGGGCTGAGTACTCCCATTTCACACTAATCCTGAAACCCACCTCTCCCCACCAATACTGGACTGAGTAGTCCAAGGTGCTACAACCAGTACTCCCTGGTGCTGGACTGAGTACTCCCATCCCTCCCCGGTGCTGGACTGAGTACTCCCAACCCACACCAATCCGGAACCCCACCCCCTCCCGACCCATGCTGGACCGAGTACTACCTGCCAGTGCTGGACTGAGTACTCCCGGGTGCTGCACTGAGTACTCCCATCCCTCCCCGGTGCTGGACTGAGTACTCCCATCCCTCCCCGGTGCTGGACTGAGTACTCCCAACCCACACCAATCCGGAACCCCAACCACTCCCGACTCATGCTGGACTAAATACTCCCCGCCAGTGCTGGACCGAGTACTCCCGGGTGTTGCACTGAGTACTCACATGCACAGGGCCAGCTGGTACCGGAAGTCATGCTTGCTCCACTGCCTCCAGGTCCTGTGTGGCGCCCACCATACCTGCCAGCCCCGGGGGCCGCAGGCATTGCTCACGTTTCACAGGGGGTCAAAAGTGTTCTGAAAACTGCCACAGATGAATGGAGGGACACCGGGTGGGGTGGGGAGGGCTCGAAACCGCTCTTGGTGGTGCCAGGGATACTTGAAACTGCCCTTGTGGGTCTTAGGGGACACTCAAAACTGCCATGGATGCTCATGGGGACAGTGGAAACCGCCCTCCATCCACCAAGGTGCTCGTGGGGACACTTGAAACCGCCCTCAGCGGTCTCGGGGACACTTAAAACCACCCTGGATGGTCCTGGGAAAACTTGAAGCTGCTTTTGGGGGTCATGGGGAACCCTCGAAATCGCCCTCGGTGGTCTTGGGGATACCTGACACTGCCCTCCATGCACCAAAGTGCTCGTGGGGATACTTGAAACCACTCTTGGTGGTCTCGAGGACACAAATCCGCCCTCGATGGCCTTGGGGACACTTTAAACTGACCTCGGTGGTCTCTGGAATACTTGAAACCGCCCTGGGTGGTCCAGGGGGTACTGGAAACCACCCTCACCAATTTCACAGGCATAGAGCCAGGCGTCCAGGAAGTGGACGGGGCCAGCGGGGCTCGAGCCGGTGACCAGGGCATAGGTCTGGGCCCAGAGGCCCGCAAGATCGGGGAGGATGCAGCCCACCTGGAGGCCGGACTGGCACATGTCGGCCAGCACTCATGGTACAGGCCAGTCCTAGGGAGTGGTGGGGCATTAGAAACTCACAATGGCCGAAGGGGGGGACATTAGAAACCGACAATGGGCTGGAGGGGGCCTTAGAAACTGACAATGGCCTGGAAAGGGGGGTCAGAAACTGACAGTAGCAGAAGGGCGGCGTTAGAAAAAGACAATGGCCAACAGAGGTGGCATTAGAAACCTACATTGCCAAAGAGGGGCATTAGAAACTGACAATGGCGGGGTGAGCAGGGGACATTAGAAACCGACGATGGCCTGGAGGAAGGCATTAGAAACCAAGAATTGTGCGGGGGGGGGGGGGCATTGAAACCAGCAGCGGTGGCTGAACCTGGAGTCCCGGATCCTGAAGGAATACTGTGTCCCCCGCAGTGCCTGCGGCCCCAGTGCCCAAGAGCAGTTCAGGGCCCGGGCCTCGAAGACATAACACACAAGGCCTGGGGAAACGACATGGCGGGTGGGGGGGTGTTGAGGGTGGAGAGCCTGGGGGGGAGGGTTACCCCTGAACCTTCACCCCCACGATCCCTGACCCTTCAAACCCATGACCCCTGACCAGTTCAAACCCATGACCCCTAAACTTTCAACCCAATGACCCCTGATCCTTCAACCCATGACCCATGACCCCTGACCCTCGATCCCCACCCCCCACCCGGAACCTGAAGGCCTCACCCGGGTTGGTGAACCTCAGGCCTTGGGTCAGGGGCCTCCCGGCCACAGTGAGTGTAACCTCGAACTCAACTCCCTGGTACCACAGGAGATCCCAGAAATCGCAGCTACATTGTCCGACGGGGACCTTGGGAGCGGGGGGGTCGGGGCCTCGACATAAACCGGAACACCTGGTAGCTCCATTCGTCCATCTGTGCCTCAACTTACCCCCCCGGAACCCCAGGGAATGTGGGCCAGCCCATCCCTGCCTCAGTTTACCCCACAGCCCCCACCATTGGCCTCCCAGGATTGGGCCTGGTGTCTCCGTCGTGCCTTGATTTCCCCAACTGTCCAGCAGTGTGACCGACCCCTTGTCCGGGTTCACAACGATGCACTGGGCCTCTGTGGTGGTGCCCACACAGCACCAGCTTAGCCTGTGGCTCCTGGAGTCAAAGGTCAGGCCCAGTCAGGTCCGGGGTCAGGGGTTGCAGGGCCCGAGGATGGGGATGGGGTCTCAGGGGTCAGGAGGGCGCGGGGAACCTTCCAGAAGATGGCGTGGGTGTCTCTGGGTGGGTTGGAGGGGTCACGAGGAACAAAGGTGAGAAGTCAGGATCACCCATACAAGGGTACTGAGTTCGAATCATTCCTTGGGCTGATGGAGGAACCAGAAAGGAGGTGAGTTACCCGATGAGCTTCAGCCATGAGGACGAGGAGGAGGAGGAGGAGGAGGAAGAGTGGGAGGAAGATGGAGGCTGCAGACCAGGGGAGGATCAGGGCAGGAGGCCTGGACCCGGAGAGCACTGTGGAGAGAGCAATGGGGATGGGTGGGTGGGTGGGTAGGGGGATGATTGGGTGGATGGGTGGATGGCTGGGTGGATCAATTGGTGGGGGGGTGGATGGGTTTATGGTTGGGTGGGTGGATGGGTGGGTTGGTGGGTGGATGGATAGGTGGGTTGGTGGATGGATGGTTGGATGGATGGGTGGGTGGGTGGGTGAATGGGTGGGTGGATGGTAGTTGGGTAGGTAGATGGGTGGGTAGATAGTTGGGTGGGTGGATAATTGGGTGGGTGGGTGGATGGGTGGGTGTTGGGTGGGTGGGGGATGGGTCCTTGATTTCATCCCTCTCTCCTTCCCCCTCCTTCCCCTCCCTGGTGGCCCCTGGGGCTTTCACTTTCACTGCAGGCCATTGGCACATCGTGTCGGGTGTGGGGAGGCCGGGGTGCCCATCTCAGTTCCGGGCGGTTGGGCTGTCAAGTGTGGACCCCCGGGTGGGTGTCCTGGGGAGCTTGGGGCGGCTGGGCCCTGATGTTTCTGGGCTCTGGGTGGGGAGTGGATGCCGCTTCCCCTTTCTCGCTTCTCCTGGGGGTTTCCTGGCTCCTGGGCGTCTTGGGGAAACCAAGGCAGCGGCTCGGTGAGGTCAGGCCATGGGGCCTCGGTGGTGCGGGCGCCATGCACAGACAGACAGACAGACCTGAGTCCTCATTTGGTGGTGGTGCTGTGTGCTGATTCCTCCTGGGTGGTGGTATTGAGTGCTGAGTCCCCCTTGGGTGGTGGTGCTGGGTGCTGAATCCTCCTTGGGTGGTGCTGGGTGCGTCTCTCAGACAGACAGACACAGTGCAGTCGGAGGAATGGAGGAGCGGACAGAGGGACGGACATGTGGATTGGGAGACGGAAAAGGAGGGACGGGCGGACACACAGATGGAGAGAGGTGCAGACACACAGACAGACGGACAGACAGATGAGAGAGCGACAGACAGAGAAACATAGAGACAGACAGGGAGACAGACAGACGCACAAGAGATGGACAGACAGATGGACAGGGAGACAGACACATAGACAGATGGATGGTCGGATGCAGGGGGCCCTGCACACCGGGCACTCTCCTGACCAGTTTGAGAGGCAAGGAGGCGCGCCCCGCCCTGCTGAGGATGAACCCAGAATAGGTAACAAGCGGCAATTCGCCCGCACGCAGCCCAACCCAACCTTTATGCCACAGTTAGACGGTCAGTCGACTTGGGCAGAGTTCAAGACCGCTCTCTGTTTATTGGCGCGAACCCCATCTTAAGTATGGGCAATGGCAGCATGAAGAGGAGGGGTGTAACATACCTAGTCAGGGGCTACGATTGGCGGTCGGAGCTGTCCGTCAAGGGTGGAAGGCCATGGGACCTCCCTAAGGGGCGGCCTGAGTCTATGTCACTACCAGCAGGACGGCCCCCAGGTTGCCGCCTAGAGCTGCATTCCAGTTCCGGACCCCGAAGGCAGGCGGGGTTAGCCAGGATCCCTCTCCCCGGAGGCGGTGCAACAGTCACACACCTCCAGGGCATGCACAGTCGGGGCCAGGCGGTGCGCCCCACATCTCCTCCTTTTCTGTTTAATAAGCTGGTTGATGTCCTACTCGAGAATGCGCCTGTCTTAGGTCGTCCCCCCTGAAGGATCTTACCTGTCATTGGCTGGCCATCCTAGCTCGTCGGGCCACCCTACCTATGAGGCTTGCCAGCCCCAGCAAAGGAACAAGGGGGGAGGAGAGGGGTCTGTGCTCAAGAGGAGGCCCTGCTATTTCTGCCTCACGCCTGTGCGCTCTCTTAGGCTGCACATCCTGGAAGGGGCCATGACCAATTTCAGAGGGTTCCCAAATGGCTAAAAGCAGCATAATGCTGCCAAACCACCGTTGACTGGATAGCTCTGGCTCATTGCTTAAGAACTAGGGGAAGCCTATTTGTCCTAGCATGGTCAGGTGTAAATACAGAGGCTATATAAGCACAGAGGCAAATGCAAACACAGGTCATGGGGGTCTCTCCCACGAGAGGGAGAGGGTAGGGGAGCCACCCATCTGGCTCAGTCCAGGGAAGGTTGGAGATTAGTCCATCCCCCCGCTGGTTGAGTTGGGCCGGCGGCACCATTCCCCATCTCTGATGGTGAGGTCGAAGCAGGTCCAGGCCCTGGTGCTTCTGGAGGTCCACAGCAGCCAAGGTGCTAGTGATCCGTTCCAGTTCTTGGGCAGAGCTGTAGGCGATATTGCAACAGAGAAATATTGCACCACAAAAGACACTGAGGTAGAGTGCAAGAAACAAGCAGCAGGCAGTGCCGGGCACTGGAAGGAACACGGAGGCTGGCTGTCGCCGCTGTCGTCCACCACTGACACACGCAGACAGGCCTCCCGTGGTTCCAGGGAGGAGCAGGAAGCGATCCATCTCGGACTTTTTCTTTATTCCTGGGGAGAACAAACATTCATGGCTGTAATAAGGGATTTGGTGGAAAAACGTATGGGGGGAGTCCACTGTAACCCCGAAAATGAGGTCACCCACCTTGACATGCCATAATGGCAGTCCAGCTTCCCCATGAAGCCCTCTAAGGCACTAGACACTCGGTTATGGTTTCTTCAAACCCACTTAAAATCTGTCAGCTGATAGGGAACAATTAGCACATAAGGATCCTGCCCATAATGTCTCAAGGAAGTATACATGCCCTTAATTACCAGGTCAGCTAGCTGGTCTAGCTGAGAGTAAACCCTGGGAGCCTCTCCTACCGATGTATGTGCCCATAGGAGAGGCCCGCCCACCTGAGTAATGGCAGCTGAGGAAAGCTCTGAGCCGGGGATGATCCAGAGACAAAGGGGGCATTCGGGCCTATAACGAGCCAACTGTGCCACATTGAAGGCCGTCTGAATTTTTTGAAATCCCACTTGAAGTGATGGAGTTATTGTAACAATATCAGTGGGGGCTTTATCCTTTAAGGAGTCAAAGAGCAGAAGCAAGTCTTCTGTAGGCGGGTAAAGCCCAGACCTTAGCCAATTAACCTCACCCAAAAGCTTTTGCAACTCTATCAAGGTATAGGATGACTGAAAGGGTATTGGGGCTTGAGGGGGAAAACAGAGTCTAGTCTAAGGTCTGCCTCCTAAATCTTAAAGGGAGGTAAGGTCTGAACCTTGTCTTTAGATATGTGCAATCCTCCCTCATGTAGAAGCATCCGAGCTTCCTATAGGCGGCATCCAATCGTCGGGCGTCCGCTTCCCCAATTATAATATCATCCATATAAACATATAAGGTAATATCTGACTGGCTCTGAAGTGGTTGTAGGACCTGTGACACATAATGTCGGCAGAAGGCTGGGCTGTTAGCCATGCCCTGAGGTAGTACCACCCACTCATATCTTTGGTCTGGCCCCTGGTAGTTAACCAAGGGGACGGAGAAGGCAAACTTCTCACAGTCCTGAGCGTCAAGGGGAATGAAAAAGAAACAGTGATTGATGTCTATTACAATAAGAGATCCCGAGGAATGGAGGAGGGGATCCGCGGCAGGGCTGCCTGTGGAAGCATCTGTTCATTAATTTTTCTCAGGTCCTTTAACATTCTCCATTTGCCTGTAGCCTTTTGTATAACAAATACTGGGCTGTTCCATGGACTTAACGAAGGTCTGATATGTCCTAAGTTCAACTGCTCTAATAATATTTCTCTTAATTTTTCTACTTTGTCTAGGGAGAGTGGCCACTGTTCCACCCACAGCGGGGGGCCCGGGAGCCATCGGATGGCAGGGATGGTGGGAACAGTGGCCGTTAGGATCGGGGGTAACGTGGTTAGGTAGATGTCAGAAAAATTCCCTTAATATGTGGGTGGTAGCCATACTTCAATAACCATCTTGGTCTACTTTCATTACTTAAGAAACTGCATTAAAAACATTAAACAGCAAACTATGAAAAGCATAATGCAATTCTGTAAGGAAGGTCTGTTGTCATAGTTTGAAGTGGAGTGCCTACCTAGTAAGAAGAATACCCTAGTTCAAACCCTAGAATTGCTAAAGAAACAAAAAGGGCTGGGTGTTGGTGGTTCACACCTTTAAACCTAGGTACTCAGAAAACTAAGATCTGAGAATCACAGTTCAAAGCTGGCTTATATAGAAAATTCCATGAGACTTTCTAATTAACCAGCTGCAAAATGCTAGACTGAATGTATAGTTCAAGTAATAGAATGCCAGCCATGCACAAAAAAAGCCAAGTGAGAGCTTGAGGCCCTGAGTGTAAGCCCTGGAACTGGAACAAATTTTTTTTTAAATAGCAAAAAATGCTCTGCAAGGAAAATTTAAACTGTATCTCACTCAGATAGTCTGCAACAAGAGATTCTCTTTATGTTCATTATTTAAAAATAATTGTTTTGTCTGTTGGGTTTCTGTTCTAATTTTATCTTTAATGGTTAAGAACAGGTGTTGGTGGCTCAGGTCTGTAATCCTAAGTACTCAACAGACTGAGCAGTTTGAAGCCAGCTTGGCAGGAAAGTCTGGGAGCCTTTATTTCCACTGAATTACAGGGGGATAAAATACCAACTCAGTAATGATTAATAATTGTGCTTTTATTCATGTCAATGGACCAGGAAGGCCCTTCTATTATGGGGCCGTTTTAAGGGTACATGCCGCTTAGGGCCTGATTACAAATGTTCGAAAATCTCTGTCTCAGAATAAATAGAAATTGTAAAGTACTCCTGGCTTAAATTGTCAAAACTCAGGCAGGACACCTGGTCGGCTAAGAGATCAGATACGCACCTTCTTTCCCCAGATGAAGGTATTCAAAGGTAAAGTGATAATTCAACATGCTCTTGTCAAAATTGACCTACGGACTCAAGTCAAGTACTTGCGGGGAGCGGCACCCAGCCTTCTTCAATCAAAAATTATTTGGGTGGTAAAATGACTTGCTACAGAAGCCAGCCCTGGTAAATAAGGCCTTAGAATGCCAAAGTCATTTGTTTAATAGGTTTTCTCTTAAATCTTGGTGATTTGCAAGATTGGCAAAAAAAAAAAAAAATGCCACTGGAAAATGTATGGCCCATATTTAATTTGCTCGCTTTAGGATCTTTTGTGCAAATGTAAGTGAGTGTGTGTGTATGAGTGTGAACAAATTCAAGATTGAAATTGTCAGTCTGATGTAAAAATGGTTGAATTTCTGTTCAATCTCCAAAACTGTCATCAGGTTTCAGTGCTACCTAATATTTTAAAGGATTTTTTCATTGCTTTAAAGAGGAATTGTAGTTTATTCAAAAAATGTCTTTAATTTGCAGTTGCAAAATATTGGTATCTTATTTGTTAAGTTGTTTGCACTGTAATCAAGTTATCTGACTTAGGACAAGGCATTGGGAATTTGAAATTTATTCCCCTGCCCTGTTTACTAATTTGAGGCTAAATGTCAGAAATTTCAATATTAATTTGTATCACTGTTAAAGAAATGCTTCGGGCTTCTCAGTCAGAGATCAAAAGGAAAGGACAGGAAAACTGAGGATTGGCCTGTGTGCCTATCTTTGGGATTGAGGGGTGAACTGGCAAAGGTGCAGCTTAGATAGTCCATGCATGGTGAGGTAGGCCCCAGGGGCAAGTGCATACATGGTAGAAAAAGATTAAGCTGTCACAAGGCAGTTGATGGATCTCGAAGGACTCAGATGTGTACATAACCATTCTGTAGGACAGGCCTATCTGTCTGTTCCTTCCTGCTGGAAACTGGATACCTGATGGTAAAATCTGCAATGTGATGATTTGTTTGATATATACAAAACTCCCCACAGGGATGTATTTAAAATCGGAAAAGCCTGAAAACGTGGCTTAGAAAGTTTATATGTATGATGTCATTTAATATCTATGCTATTTTGAAATTGGCATGTAATCTTTTAAAGTAAAATTATTAGGTCTGAATACTTGGTTTGTAATTCTAGTGCTTATTACTCTTGCATGATTCCTGATAATTATTGATAAGAATTCTTAGAAGGGAAATATGATTATAATATAATATATGATTATAATACACAATAATACATGTGAAATTCAATTTCAGTTCGGCTTGAATTTCAAAGTATTTGAAAGTATTTCCTACTTCAGCTCAAAGCTACCACTCTACCACATGAGCCACAGTGCCATGTCTGGTGTTCTGGTGGTTAATTGACAATAAGAGTCTCATGGACTTTCTTGCCAGGTGTGCCTTTGAACCTGGATCCTCACATCTCAGCCTCCAGAGTAGCTGGAGTTACAGGCATGAGCCACAAGTTAAAATTGGTTGATTTATGCTAGTACTGGCTTGAACTCAGGGTCTCTTCCTTTTACTTGGCTTTTTTGTTCAAGGCTGGCACGCTGCCACCAACTGGAGCAACATGTCTGGGGTTTTCCTGGTGAATGGGAGACAAGAATCTCTTAAATTTATCTCCTGAGGCTGACTTGGAACTGAGCTCCTCAGATCCCAGCCTCCTGCATAGCTAGCATTTTAGGCATGTGACACCAGTGCCCAGTTTTTCTCCCTTGAGAAAGGTTAATTGATTGTCATTTGCTATGCACCCTTTGAATTTACTACCTTTGCTGTCTGTTGGCCACCTAGTTTTCTGATGTGAAATTGGTCACAATCTCATCGAGGATCTCTTGTGTGTGTGACTTTGAATATTCTCTGTCTTTAACAGTTTAATTAGATTATGTCTTCATATGGATTTCTGAGTTTATCCCACTTGAAGTTTGTTGAGCCATTAAATTCTTTATATGGGTGCTTGTTTTCTGGGGTTAGGGTCCCATGGTCCCTGCTTCAAACAAGCCTTCTAAATGGGTTTGAGAACCACTAGTCAAGGTGGGGCCTCTTCAGCTATGGTGGGGTCTTTGTCTTTTATTCTGAAGCAAAAGCTCTTGAAGGTTAGCGTAGAAAAGTGACACGAACTGATTTAAGAAGCATAAAAACCGGATGCCAGTTGCTCATGCCTGTTACCCTAGCTACTTGTGAAGTTGAGGTTTAAGGATTGTGTTTGGAGGCCAGCCCAGGCAGGAGAGTCCATGAGTTTCTTTCTTGTTTGAAGGCTTAGATGTGAGGATCGTGGTTCAAAGTCACCAGAGCAGGATAGAAAATGAGAGTCTTAGCTCCGCTTACCCACCAGAAATCTAGAAGTGGATCTGTAGCTCAAAGCGGTAGAGCACTAGCTGGAAAACTAAACGCTGAAGGACAGTGCCCAGGCCTTGAGTTAAAAGCCCACAATGGATAAAATAAAACAAAACCAAGAATACAAACAAAATATCAAAGACGGCATCAAGCCCTAAGATCAGCATTAAAAAGAAATGTCTTCTCAACATTCCTACAAGTTAACTTAAATCTACTGCCAGAATTCAGCTGGAAGAGGGTGGTAGTGGCTCACGCCTGCCATCCCTGATACTCAGGAGGCTGAGATCTGAGGATTCACATTTGAAGCAAGCTACGGCAGGAAAATCCATGAGATTTTAATCGCCAATGATCCACCAAAAACTTGGAAGGAGGGCTGAGGCTCAATTGGCAGTGCAGTAGGCTTGAGGAAAAAATTCTCAAGGAGAGCTCATACCCTCAGGTCCAGCCCCACGACCAAAAACCAAACTGTGAAAACTATCAGGACCCAACAAGAGCGCCTGAAGCTTTGTAGATGGCCAGCAGAGGTCGTTAGAGCACTGTGGATAGTGGAATGACCAGGAGGACTGCAGCAGCTCTTTCTCCCCCAATGGGAAACAGCCAGCTATAGCTCCTTGACCACTCAGGCCCAGCTTGGCTGGCTGTCTCCAAATGTCACCTGCTTAAGCCCAAATCTGGCAGTCCCTGCACATCAGCTGCCTTGCAAATCCAGTGATCCTTTGGAATAGAAATCACCCCCAAGCTCAGGCATTTCAGCAAGTTCCCACCAATGCAGTTGGACACCAGTTCCTCGAGACAGTGGAAGAGCAAAGAAAGAACTCATTCTGGTTGAGGCAGACTCCATATAGAGTCTCAATTGTCTAAGCTGGAGGCTAGAAAGGAAATTCCCAAGCATTCCAGAGGGACAGGCGCTGGGCCTTCACTGATTGTTTCCCAACATGCATCTGCATGTTCTGATGCCCATGTGCTCCACTTCTCTTTCCAATGCGTGTGTGTGTGTGTGTGTGTGTGTGTGTGTGTGTGTGTGTGTGTGTGTCCTAGGGCTTGATATAAGGGCCTGGGTGCATGTCCTTTGCCGCTTTGTTCTACCACTAGTGTTGTACCCTATAAGGTAGAGCTCTAATTCATATTTTCTGGTGGTTCATTGCAGATAGGAGTCTCACATATTTTTCTTGCAATGGCTGCATTCGAAGAAGAACCCTCATATCTCAGCTTCCTGAGTAGCTAGGGTTACAGTGGTAAGCCCCCAGCAGCAGGCTTGGAATGGCATTGTCATGATGGTGGGGATTGACTTATTGGCTTTCTGTGGTGGCACTTGAAACCGGCAGGAATTTTATGTAAATGAAATTGCAACATTTGGATCAGGTTCTTTGTTTCTTTGGTTTTAAAGCATGAATCAGTGCATACCGAGGGAGAAGGAAAACAGTCAGCATATTTTGAAGAACAAGATGATCAGAGCTCCCACTACATGGAAGGGGTTGCCAGAAGGGCACCACCTGGAGTGTGTTGTGGAAGCAATGACTGGGTCTCTCTACCAGAGAGCAACGTGACACAGAAGCTCATTGGACATCCTGTGTGCCTTATTACTCTCCTCACCCAATGACGGATTCCATGAAGCCTGCACTGGCTCGCCATGCAGCGGTTAGCACTTCTGATTAGACGTCAATTCTGATGCACAGCTCTGGCGTCCAATCAGGTCAGCGTTCACATGCTAGTTTTCCAGCCGCCCACAGGATGATCAAGGCCATATGTAATCTAGAGTCCTGCATACAAGATTGCCCAAGGTCAAGGTGATGTGAGGCAAAGTCCTACAGCCAGAATTCAGCTGGCAGAGGGTGGTAGTGGCTTACGCCTGCCATCGCAGCTACTTGGGAGGCTGAGATCTGAGCAATCACATTTCACGTTAGCTAGGGAAGGAGAATCCATGAGATTTTACTCGCCAATGAGCCACCAAAAACTCGGAAGGAGGGTTGAGGCTCAATTCGTAGAGCAGGAGCCTTGAGGAAAAAATACTCAAGGGTAGCTCAGACCCTAAGTTCAAGCCCCAGGACCAAAAACCAAACAAACTGTGAAACCTATCAAGAACCAACAAGAGCGCCTGTAGTTCTGTAGACGGCCAGCAGAGGACACTAGAGCACCGTGGATGGTGGAACGACCAGGAGGCCTGCAGCAGATCTTCCTCACACAGTGTGAAACAGCCTGCTACAGCTCCATGACCATTGAGGCCCAGCTGGGCTGGCTGTCTTCAACAGTCACCTGCTCAACCCAAACCTGGCAGTCTCTGTGCATCAGCTGCCGTGCAAATCCAGTGAGCCATTGGAATAGAAATCTCCCCCAAGCTCATTCATTTCAGCAAGTTCCACCAGGTTTTCTTTTAAATCTTGGTGATTTGCAAGGTTGGCAAAAATAAAATGCCACTGGACAATGCATGGCACATATTTACTTTGCTTGCTTTAGGATCTTTTGAACGAATGTATGTGAGTGTGTGTGTGTGTGTGCGCATATGAGTGTGAACAAATTCAAGATTAAAATTGTCATTCTGATGTAAAAATGGTTGAGTTACTGTACAAACTCCAAAACAGGCATCAGGTTTCAGAGCTACCAAATGTTTTAAAGGGTTTTTGCTTTGCTTTAAAGAGGAAATGTAGTTTAATTCAAAAACGTCTTTAATGTGCACTTGCAAAATATTGGTATCTTAATGTGTATGCTGTTTGCACTGTCATCAAGTTATCTGGCTTAGCACAAGGCATTGGGAATTTCAAATTTTTTCCCCTGGCCTGTTTATTAATTTGAGGCTAAATGTCAGAAATTTCGATATTAATTTGTATGACTGTTAAAGAACTGCTTCGGGCTTCTCAGTCAGAGATCAAGAAGAAAGGACAGGAAAACTTAGGATGTGCTCGTGTGCCTATCTTCGGGGTTGAGGGGTGAACTGGCAAATGTGCAGCTTAGCTGGTCCATGCATGGTGAGGCAGGCCCCAGGGGCAAGTGCACACATCGTAGAAAAAGACTAAGCTGTCACAAAGGTAGTTGATGGAGCCCGAAGGACTCAGATGTGTATATACCCATTCTTTAGGACAAGCCTATCTCTCTGTTCCTTGCTACTGGACACTGGAAACCTGAGAGTAAAATGGGCGTTCTGTAGGATAGGCCTATGCGTCTGTTCCTTGCTGCTGGACACTGAAAACCGGACGGTAAAATGGGCATTCTGTAGGACAGGCCTATCTGTTCCTTGTTGCTGGAAACTGGAAACCTAGTGGTAAAATCGGCAATGTGATGATTTGTTTGATATTTCCAAAACTACTCACTGGGATGTATTTCAAGTTGGAAAAGCCTTAAAACATGGCTTAGAAAGTTTATCTGTATGATGTCATTTAATTTCTCTGCTATTTGGAAATTTGCATGTAATTTTTTAAAGTAAAATTATTAAGTCTGGATATTGGTTTGTAATTCTAGTGCTTATAATTCTTCCATGATTCTTGATAATTATTGATTGGAGTTCTTAGGAGGGAAATATGATCATAATACATTATATGATTATAATACACAATAATACATTTGAAATGCAATTTTAGTTTGGCTTGAATTTGAAAGTATTTCTTACTAAGTGATTATTCTTTTTTCCTCACTGCATGCCTTTAATTAAGTTCTCACCTTCTTAAACACAAAGATAGTAATATCCACTCAGTAGTGTTACTGTGAGGATTAAACAAGATATAACATGTAAATCCCTTACCATAGTGTCTGATATTGAGAAATATTATCTCCTTTCCTTTGTTCCTCCTTTATTGAATGGACTGCTTTATGTGGTCATTCTTTTAGGTACTGAAGTCTACAGAGTAATTCCATTGACTTTATTTTCAGATGACTTGATATAATTTTCATATACGACCCACAAGGATCATAGATTCTTTTTCTTTCAAATTTTTATTATCAAACTGATGTACAGAGAGGTTACAGTTTCATACATTAGGCATGGGATACATTACTGTTTATTACCTTGTCCCTCATACCCCCCTCCCCCCTCCCCCTTTCCCTTTCCCTCCCTGAGGTGTTCAGTTCACTTACACCAAACAGTTTTGCAAGTATTGCTTTTGTAGTTGTTTGTCTTTTTTTTACCCTGTGTCTTTCAATTTTGGTATTCCCTTTCAATTTCCTAGTTCCAATACCAGTATACACGGTTTCCAATATACTCAGATAAGATTACAGAGATGGTGTAGGTACAACCACAAGAAGGTGGATCATTGATTCTTTCAGATAGGACACATCTCACTGCAGATGCTGCTGCTGGGTAACAGTCTAAGAACTCCTGAACTGATTAAAACAAAGAAACTACCAACACTTGCGTTGCTTCCCAGCTTACATGGGTTTTCTGTGAATACTTACAGGACAGTGTGTTCTAAGCCAGAGTCATCACAAAGAAACCACTCCCCTCTGACAACTTCAATCTCAAATGAAGATGAAACTTGTGTAGAGAATAGATTTTGAATACAGTCCCTTAGTTAGTATAAACTTGGTTCTTCCTACATGTACCCTTTCTTCCCTATTTTGTTACAAAATGTTTTTACTTTATTTAGTTAGTTATTTTATTAATTAAATTGTGTTGACAAGGTGTTGTGCAAAAGGTGCACAGTTACATAACGAGGCAGTGAATACCTTTCTTGTGATATCTTACACCCTCGTTTTTCTTTTCCTTCCCTAGATCAGGTAGGCATATATACAATACCCAGTGTACCGAAATCATATACAGTAACCACGGGGCATTGTTCAAAGGAAATTCACCTAGAACTTTAAATGTAATGTCAACAATAGAATCCTCCTGGGTTCTTCTCTTGGAGTTGTTTTTGCCTATCCTCATCTTATATGATCATATGTACATAGCTGTTGAGCCTTTGTGATCCACTGATAGGTCTATTCTAAACCTTTCTATGTGTAGTAGTTGTTTGGTTTTAGATACACTATGTAAGGCCGATGATGGAAACCTGTGGAAATACAATTTGAAAAGAAGTTTTTTGTTTTGCAGACCTGGTCTCCACTGTCTTCCCCCTCCTCCCCACACACACACTCTAACAGTCATATATCAAGGAGACCATGCCCCTTTGTTCTCTGTGTTCTAGGCTTGTCTCGCTCAACATTATTTGTTCAAGTTCTGACCATTTCCCTGCGAATAGCAATATCTTATCATTTCTATTTGCTATGTAGTATTCCATTGTGTATAGGTACCACATTTTTTGTATCCATCCATCTATAGTGGGCCATCTGGGTTGTTTCCATATTTTGGCTATTGTGAATTGTGCAGTAATAAACATGGATGTGCAGATGTCTTTTTGATATCCTGAGACCTGTTGTTCACGATAGATGCCTAGGAGTGGTATGGCTGGGTCATAGGGCATGTCTATGTTGAGCTTTTTGAGGAACCTCCATACTGTTCTTCAAAGTGGTTTACTAAATTGCCCTCCCACCAACAGTGGAGAAGGGTTCCTCTTTTCCCGGCATGCCCTCCAGCATTTGTTGTTGGCTGAGTTCCGAGTATAGGCCATTCTAACTGGAGTGACATGGTATCTCAGGGTTGTTTTTATTTGCATTTCCTTTACTGCCAGGGATGTTGAACATTTCCTCTTATGTTTCTTTGCCATTTTTATCTCTTCTCCTGTGCAGTCTCTCTTTAGCTCCGTTTCCCATTTAATAATTGGTTTACTGGGTTTGGAGGGGTTTCGTTTTTTGTGTACTCAGTAGATGAGTGATATTAGGCCTCTGTTGTTGTGCTGGTGAATATCCTTTCCCATATGATTGGCTGTCTTTCTAGATTGGTGGCTATGTCTTTAGCTGTGCCAAAACTTTTTATTTTGTCATAGTCCCATTTGTTGAGACTCTACCCTATCTGTTGTGCCCCTGGGACTATATTCAGGAAGGTCCTTCCTGTGTCTTTAAGTTCTAGCATCTTTTCTACTCTGATCTTCAGTAGTTTCAAGGATTCTGGTCTGATGTTGAGGTCCTTAATCCATTTTGAGTTGATCTTGGTGCATGGTGATAGGCTAGGGTCTAATTTGAGTTTTCTACATATGGCTGCCCAGTTTTCCCAGCACCAGTTGTTGAAGAGGCTATGTTTTTCCCATTGAATATCTTTAGCTCCTTTGTGGAATATCAACTGACTGTAAAAATATGGTTTTATTTCTGGGACTTCTATTCTGTTCCATTGGTCTTCAGGTCTATTTTCATAGCAATACCAGGCTGTCTTTGTTATGATGGCTCTAGAATAGAGCTTGAAGTCTGGTATTCTTTTGCCTAGAATTGCTTTGGCTATTCTAGGTCTTTTGCTGTTCCATATGAATTTATGGGTTGTTTTCTCTATTTCATTGAAGAATGTAGCTGGGATCTTGATGGGGATTGCATTGAATTTGTATAGCCTTTGGGGCAATATGGGCATTTTCGCTATATTGATTCTGCCTACCCATGAGCAGGGGAAGTCTTTCCATCTCCTGTGTCCTCTTTGATTTCCCTTTTTAGATTTTTATAGCTCTCATTCAATAGGTCATTCATGTCTTTAGTTAGGTTAATCCCTAGGTAATGTATTCTTTTTTTAGCTATGGTAAATGGTATTATTTCCTTAATTTTCTTTTCTGCTTATACATTGCTGGTGTACAGAAAAGCTGCTGATTTTTGTGGGTTGATTTTGTATCCTGCTACTTTGCCAAAATGGTTTTTTATGTCTAGGTAATCTGCGAATAGGGATAGTTTGATTTTTTTCTTTGCCCATGTGGAAGCCTTTGATGTCTTCCTCTTGCCTTAGTGCAATGGCAAGGGATTCCAGCCCTATGTTGAATAGAAGCAGGGATAGTGGGCATCCTTGTCTTGTTCCTGAGTTTAGGGGAAATGGTTTTAGTTTCTCCCTATTTAATATGGTATTAGCAGTTGTTCTGTTGTATATGGTTTTTCTTATTTTAAAGAAGTTCTCTTTATTCCTGATCTCTACAAGTCTTTTAACATGTATGGGTGTTGTATTTTCTCAAAGGCTATTTGGGCATCGCCTGAGATGATGATGTGGTTCTTCGTCTTAGCTCTGTTGACGTGGTGAATTACATTTATTGATTTGTGGATGTTGAACCATCCTTGCGTCTGTGGGATGAAGCCTACTTGGTCATGATGTATATATCGTTTTCTTGATCAGTTTCTAGATCCTGTTAGCTAGCACTTTGTGGAGAAGCTTTGCAGGTGTGATCATTAGTGATGTTGGTCTTTTCCTAGTTTGTGGATGAGTATAATATTGGCTTCATAGAATGAGTTTGGGATTTCTCCCTGTTTGTATTTTGTGGAAGAGTTTGAGGAGTTAGCTCCTCACTGAAAGTTTTATAGATTTTATTGGTGAATCCATGTGGGCCTGAGCTTTTCTTTGTTGGGAGGCTCTTGATTACCTCCTGTATCTCGCTGTAAATTATTGGTTTAACTAGTTGATTTATTTCTTCTTGATTCAGTTTGGGCAGTTTAAGAATCGATCCATTTCTGTAAAATTATTATTCATTAATGATTAAAGGTTCTGGAACTAGTTCCTTATGATGGTTTGAATACCTATATATTTGTTGTAATTTTTCCAGTGCAGTGCCTGATCTTACGGATATGAGTGACTCTCTCTCTCTCTTTTTTTGTTAGGTCTTGCAACGGATCTGTCAATTCTATTTATTAAGAACCAGCTTTTAGATTTTTTATTTGTTGAAAGGTCTTTCTATTCTCAATCAGATTATCTCTTCTTTAATCTTTATGATCTCTCTCCTCCTAGTCATTTTAGATTCAATTTTGTTCTTGTTTCTCCAGTCATTTAAGCTGCATGATGAAGTTCTTGATCTGTTCTGATTCCATTCTTTTAATGTGTATGCTGAGGGCAATGATCTTGCCCCTCGCCACAGCCTTTGCTGTATCACATAGGTTTCTTTGTGATGTATTTTCATTGTCATTTTGTCTTATGAATTCGTTAATTTTGTCCTTAATTTGCTCTGTAACCCAAGTGTTAGATAACAGTGAGGGGTTTGGCCTCCAAGTATTTGTGTAGTTTCTGTGGTATCCTTTGTTATTGAGAGCTACCTTGATTACACTCTGATCAGATAGTTTCTTTATGTGGACTACACATGCTCAATTTTGGAGTATGTTCCATGGGCGTTTATGTGCCAGCCAGCTACTATTTGATAGCAAATCACACACTATGTACAGGCAAACATCTCCACGGATGCATCTAAAAGGGTCCCAAAATGATCGCAAGACTAGCAGGTGCTTTCATGCTACACAGGAGCACTCTGGCAACACTGTGGCTTTGCAGAAACATGCCAGATTGTGATTTCACAATCCTTGTCTCTGGACAAGAGACCACAGTAGAGATGCCAGGTAGGGGCCCACACCACTGGATAATGTTAGGGGGAAGTTGCTACTAAGAATACAAAGAGCTCTGTTTCTCAACATTCTGCACAGTACTGCCAGTGGTCGGGGAACAGACCTTGGAGGAGAAAGCAGTTTCTTACACCATGCTTTCTGCCTTCCACCTCAAGCTGGATGAGTTGAAGTTGCTGTAACCAATCCTGACATTTCTGAGATACTGAGGGAATGACAATAAATGTCCCCCCCATCTTATAAGGAAAACTCTGTGGGGTCTGCATCCTATGCTCAACACTCCATAGAACAGAGCAAGTCAGAGAAAAGCCTTTTGCTGATGTCAGATATATCACTGAGTGGAGGTGTATCACGGGTTTGCAGGATATGGACAGACAAAAATGAAACAGAGACAGACACCTATTATAAGAATGCCTTTGGAATCCCTCCCATCTTGTTCTGTCATGAAACTTGAAAGCCTCAGCCAGTGGAGCAATAGTGCAGTTCATGGGGCATGCCAGTGCTCCAGTCTCTTCCCATTCTAATTACAATGCTTCACCAAACTCAGAGGAAAAATGGGCAGGACACCAGCCTTCAGTCTGATCACCGCTACTATAGAGGGAGATACCCCACCTTGTAAAAGGAAAATCCCAAGTACACTGATCCTTCTGCAGAGTTTGAGAAAGACTTCGCACCTTGTAGATTCCCTGGTTGGCATCACAGCTGTGGGGCCAGCATTGTGCCTGCTGCACCATCCCATAGGGACACCTCACTCTAACCTCTATCATACAGCTTTCTGGAAAATGACATGGACCAGCTCAGCTTCAGCTACAAAGGCTATCTTAGCTGGCAAAGGATAGAACATACAGTGGCACCGGTGCCAACCCCAGGAGTCTTGCTTCTTAACAAGGACATTCTGGCCTGCATTCAATGGAGCTTCATACAGGGTTTCTGGTGATAGCAAGCCATCTGTGGCCTAAGGGTGACAAACACAAGACTATGCTCACAGGTTTCTTGCCATCAGTTACAACTCTCTTCTCTGTGTTCCCTAAGCTGGTCAACAAATTGTGATTCCCAGTTTTCAGGAAACTCTTCTGATCACCTACATCTCTAGGAGACTCAGCAGTTGACCCATTCCTATGGAGATACCATCGCTTACCAAGGTGGATCACTAAATTGGACAATGCACCTCATCACAAGGGGCTAGTCCAGGGAAATCCACTGTCGCCCAGCAGAGCTGCCAGGTAGGGTCCCTTACCTCAGGCTAATGGGAGCATGGAGCTGTGAAGGAAAAGATCATGAACATCCGGGGCCTGCCCACGATAGCCCACGCCAGATGATCACTGAAGTTTGTGCATTGCAGGGACCATGAGGCATGTCCTTCAGAGCGGAGACAGGTGCCCAAATGAAATCCACAGATTTAACTCATTCAAGGAAGACCCTGCAGAGCTGTTGTCTGGAGAGAAAAAGGCTTTTGGGGAAGTTGCATTTAAAGTAGGCTTAGGTCTTAAGGAGGTCACTCATAGATTAGAAACAAGCGGAATTTCATGGGAAACAGACAAATTCAAAGAGAAAAGAAGCCAATACAGGCACCCTTTGCAGTTCAAGGGATGAATTTCCACACAACAAAACAGAAAGCTCATATGTGCTCCCAGGCCCCATTATCAGCCAATTCAATTTCACACATCAACCCATTCCCCAGGTCTCTGTTGGGCACAGGCTTGGAGGGAAACTTGGAACTATCTGTAGTCACGGGCCATACAATCCCTCCTCACGCCTCCCAAATAGAAAATGTCAAGTAACCAAGTTCACACAAAATAAGAAGCACAAAATAATCTGTGAATTGCTCCTTCAATGATATCTGAACAGGAAAAAAGATATATCTGCATGCAGATAATAGGTGGCACATTAGTGTCACATTTCTAGCAAGAAGGCAGCTCTCCATCATGAGAAAGAAATAGGAAGCTCCTTTGCTGTACGTCGTATCAGGCCAGGTCCTAGCCCTCTGAGAAGCAGTCAGGTGGGTTTGAAAGCACCTGAGCTATTAGGAGTATCACCCTCACTCCATTCTCACTCCCCAATTGTTTCCTTTCCAGAGTCCCATCTTAGCTCACAAACCCTTTCTTCGAACCAAGAGCTTTATTAGGCATTAACAGACCCCCATCTAGAAGACAGCTTATGAAATCTAGTAGCAATTCAACTTCAAAGCTGTGTACAATTCAATCTGTCTTCACAGTGGAGTGGCACAGGCAGCACCCCAGTAGAAGGAAGTAACTAGAGTGCTATTGCATAGCAGCCATGCCTCATCCTCTTACAGAAGAGCCTCTTAGATCACCAGGGCCCCTCGAGCTAGGCAGTGCCCTCCCTTTGCAGTCACAAGAACCCAATTCCTACGAATTCTGCATCATTTAAAGTAATGCTTTGTGAGCTGCCTGCTAGCAATTCCACTAGACCCACCTAGTTTGTACCAGATCCACATTCCAAGAACTGGATGCAGGAAAATCCTTTCATCTGGAGGGTAAGTTTGTCTGCTTCAATGCAAGACTATGGCTACTATCAAGGGTGCCAATTTAACGGAAAGGCTGAGATATTTGTAGATCCGTCTCCTAGGAGAATCCCAGATTTCTCCTTGGCACACACATGCAGTTTTGATCATCTGCATTTTTATTCAATCAGTAGCTCCTTTTGTGAACTATCACCTATGTTACAGAGGCCTTCCTTCCTTCTACCATGTGTTATAAGTACATTCTCCACGAACCATTGCAGTCACATGTATTGAGACAAAAATAAATCCTGAGCCAAGCAAAGTTTACTTGCACACACGAGGGTTCACACTAGCCAAAAATTGGCCACACAGCAACCGTTCTTCCTGATATTTGTCCCTCACACAGCAGGAGGCTCTGTCCCTTTGCTCAGATTGGTTGAGCTCAGGTTTACAATCTGCTCTGCTTATGACTGGCTAGTTTAAATAGGATAAAATGTGCATGAGGTGGATTTTCAAGTAAGATGAAGAGTTCTCATATAATCTCAAAATATGCCCAAGCCCTGTTATTTCTTCAACAGTCTAGGGTGTGGCATAACTCCATCTTGAAAACCTAGTTTAACATAAAACATAACATTTTACAAGTCCTTTTTCCCAAACCAGTTCCAGTTTTCCTAAAGACCCAAGGCACCAAGCAAAAGCAGGAACTTTTAAGCAATATACGTTGATGGAAAAGAGGTTTTTCTCACCCATGTATATAGGTCTACAGTAGGTTCTGTAGCATTTCTATGTGTTTCATCTTTATAAGCTGTTCATAGAAATTTACCTTTCAAGGCAGCAAAGCAAGGACACCGCCCACTTTGCTAATTTTCCACTTGAGAATGTGTAATAGAAAAAATGTATGCTTTATTATATATATGTATCAATTATATATTCAAAAGATGTGTGATGTCATACATGTCTCATGAGAAAAGGTTTCTCTGAATTGAGAAAGTTCATTGTATTTTTCCTAATATTTGTAAATATAAGCCACAACCCAAAATTAGATACCATGTTCCCAGTGTTAGTAGATCAAGAACCACCATCTGAATTCATCTGTCTCCACCCTCAAGTTGAGAATCCCCTTTCCAACCAATATTTTGAAAACAAACCTGAGAACAAGACTTGTTTTCCCTGTACAGAATCGGGCACAAGCATCCCAAACCAAGCTCCACACCCAGAATGAGGCTCCACCCTAAGGTGCATGGAGACAGCAGCACCGCATAGAATCTATACCATCCTCTGGCCACACAGTACTGCATCAGTCCATCCAGTGTCCAAGGTCAGAGAAAATGCCAAGTAACTGGAAATGAAGCGAAGGCTCCTGTGGCTCTTTTCCAGGATGCCCTTTACTGTGAGGTGCTGTGTTTGAACATTGTAGGCATGTTCAAATGGCCACCGTGGGTGCTGAGAACTCCTATTTCTCTCGGAAGTCAGAAAATGCCCTGGAGTGCCATCCCACAATCATTCCTTTAGTGAACCTTTGGGCCAACACAAGAGTATAGGCTCTCGCTTGTTGCTCTTGAACAATGGATACTGAGGCTAAGTGGTGTCATCTTTGGCATCTTGCTGTGAAAACTCATAGAGGTGAAACTCCACCTGCAGATCCATGTAATAGGCTCCTATGAATTCCTGGAGGCAGGGGCAGGGACTCAGACAATAGGCTACCAGACCTGCTAGACCTGTATCATGCACTACACTGAATTCTCAAGCTCCCTGTGAACCTGTCCCTTGACAATGACCCTGGTCAGGCCACAAACAACTCAGCCACTGTTCTTCTAGCAAGGGGGAAATGTGCCCCTCAATTTCCTGTGTTCTGGTCTGAGGCTCTAGTCTTCAATGTGACCAGCAATTGAAGGATGGGGAAGGGCTTGTGAACTGAAGTTCTCAAAATATGTATTTAGTAGCTCCCACAGGGTTTTAATTTCACTTGATAGGAACATGATGACCTTCTGTAGAGAGAGAATATCTTACTTCAAGCAGCCAAGATTGTACTGAACCACCTTTAGTCCTAGTGAGAGCTATATTGGCTTGGTGCCTGATTGAAGCACTTTTGTGACTACTAGGAAAGACTTTTGGCTGGTACTGGGACTTGAACTGAGGGTCTGGGCTGTGTTGCTGAGCCTCTCTGTGACCAAGCTAGTGCTCTACCATTTGATCCACAGAGTTACTTCCAACTTTTTCTGTTTATGTGGTACTGGGGAATCAAGCACAGGGCTTTATGCATGCTAGTCAAGTCCTCAACCACTAAGTCTCATTCCAAGCTGCCAGGAGAGACTTTTTAAATGCATACTAAGCTTAGCAGACCTTTGGCCTCTATCAGGCTTAAAAGGCTGGAAATTAAGATGGCACCTGAACCTTGGAAATTTCCCTGCTTCTTTGAAGACATCTTAAATATTTTGAAAGACTTCCCTGTCTCTTAAGACTTCTTGACTCCACAAGCCTAGATGTTTGTGAGGTCTTTTCATGGTAGTCCCACCTAGGGGCCAGTTCACTCCACCCAATTTCTCAGGAGGAAAAGAAAAAAAGAAAGTGTTCAGCTTCTTGGCCTCCTTCTCCATGGGAACTACGAGACACACTGCCAATCTCTACATGCTCTGCTTTGGTAAGTTGCTAGGACTCTATCCACATTCACAGATACAGACTATGGAGAGGGCAAAAAACAGAATGGCCGAAGCAGCCTTAAGGGCTTTAAGGAGACCAGGGCAGCGTTCTATGGTGACAGGTGCTGGCAGAGGCTAAGGGATTCATAGATTATTCAGAATCTTCTTTCTGAAACCTCATAATTCCCTCTAGTACTTGGACATAAGAACTGGATCTAGTTCTACTAACGACTTAAGCCTAAGAACATGAGGTATGGAGTAGAGGCTCTTCAAGGACCAGGGCTAGGCAAGGGAGCCAAGGGCTGATGAGAGCAATGAGCAAAGACCAGAGGTGTATACAAGGAGCCTGAAAGGCAGAACTCCTGTTGACTGGAGACTGTCATCAGGAATGGACTCTAGCATGACCATCAGACCAGAGACTCCTGCAACACAGGTCACCAGAGAGCCAAGACTCCACACCATGGAAACAGAGGCCAGAAACCATTGTGTCCATAGCTGAGATCACACTGGCCACACAAAGTAGGACAGCACACGATAAATGTCTTTGGCTTGATTGTGAAAGAGAATATGAAACAGAGGTTATTTGAATATTTGACCAAACAAAGCTTATCAATTGGGGGACTTCTGAACCCATCCTTGTATTTGGTTAGGAAAAGCCCCTCTGTCTTCCACTCAGTGGAAGGTAATTACTATTCTACTAACACACCCAAGGGTTGTAAGTGGCTTGGGCTATGAAGGTGGAGGACCCAAGCCTGAATCCTGATTGTAACTAATGGCTTTTGAACCCATCCCAGGCCTCTAATGTAAAGAGGATCAAGAACACACAGCCAGTACCTAACCAAAAAAGTACTCAAATGGCCTGAGGGCAGAAAACTCTGACCTTTGGGATGAAGCATAAATACCAGCAGAGGTGGGCAAAAGAAGGACGCTAGTACCTGGATTTGGTACACTAGCATGCAGTCTTTCACAGTGCATGGGACTATAGGAAAAGCTGTTGCAACCTCCCACATATGGGAGCTCAATGTCCAAAAGGAATTGAGTAGGGACAGGAAGAAAATACCCCTGGTAGTAGTAGAAGAGGTTTTGAATCAACCAGTATAGAATACAGGCTTAGATCTCAAAAGCCTATTAAGTAAGATACGTCAGCTCCAACAGGTTAGCTCTTTGCCAAATCATGCACAGTGTCCATCTTCAGATAATACTTAGCTGCCTAGGGAGTGAAATGTTAGAGAGGTGAGTCACTTCAATAGGATGTGCTTCTTTCACTGTGTGACAGTCTTGATATTGCCTGCAGTATGTTCTTCGAAGTAGATTCACTACACTAAGTGCACTCATACTCAAAAGGAACTTACGTGGGCGGCTCCTTAACCCTCAAGGAGTTACAAGCCTGTGTAGCACTTTCTGCAGGTGTTGGAGCTTTACATGTTTTGCTGAGCCAATTCCACAGTGGGCTGCTCAACTGAAAAGTTTACTGAGAAGCCCCAGGAAGGATGCAGTAACCACTTCTGTCAGGACTAGGGAACATTTCCAAAAAGTAGACAACACTAAAGTGAAATCAGATAAATAGTTTCTCTTTTGCAAAATCTACAAATCTGAATAAGGACTGGAAGCCAGCAGGAGGCAGGAGAAAATGCAGGGTGAGAGGGAGAACATAATAAATTTGGCACATTAAGGGGAAAAAGGTCATAAATGAATTGTACTCAGGTTACAAAGGGGAATTCAGAATAGAATCAGAATTTCGTATGCTTGAGGAATGTATAGAAATACCACAGTGAAATCACTTCCTTGGATACTATAGACTGAGTTTTCCAAAATGTCACCTATTGTTTCCTCTAAGGAATTTAGAACTCAGAGCTTAATGCTTTTAGGTAGATTTATACAGGTTAGGAGTTTCCTAACCAGTCCTTCAATGAGGGCAGGCAGGAAGCCAAGCTCAGCTCTTCAGTAGCTTTACACTTAGAGGAGGCAATCACACCCACCAGATTCTCAGGGATCTTTTAACCTTAATTTTTTTTTTATTATCAATGTGATGTGCAGAGGGGTTACAGTTAAGTCAGGCAAAGAGTACATTTCTTTAGGACAATGTCACCCCTTCCCTCCCTCGCTCCCGGTTTTTCCCTCCAATCCTACCCATAAGTTGTACAGTTCATTTTCAAAAAGTGTCCACTGAGTACCATTGCTGCATTTGTTCACCCTCTGTCCCTCCATTTCTGTGCCTTCCTTTACCATCCCAAAGACCTATAAACAAATATACACAACAAAAGAAAGAAACAAAAAAAAACAGGAGAAAATACAGAATCCTTGTTTCCATTTTCTTGAAACTAATTTTGACTCATGTGAGTAGCTCCACACTCTACCCTTTGTTTCAGCTTAGATTGAATTGGCCCTCCATCCAATTCATGCTAAAGTGAGAGCTACCAAGGAGATCTTCCAAGAAAACAAAAGCCCTTGTATGTGTTACTCTGGTCAGTGAGTATACATTTTCCACCACAGGCTAGACATCCTCTATAGCAAGAGACAGGCTGTGGAGAAACAGCCCACATCAGAGCATCTGGAGATGGAGACAGGGGTTGAGTGATTTATAACCGAGTTCATTTCCAAGGAGTAAGGATGAACTGGGGAGGAGATGGGAAATGAATTTCCAACACCTCTGAAAGGACAGTGACAGAAAGTCTCCATACTAAACCAGCATTCCTTCCAGAGGGACCAGCCAACACAGCAAGCCTGCAGCTCCCAATGAACAGTACCCACACCTTGCTCCCTGTCGATCTTGCTAGCACCTGGCACTGGACCGTACATGGGGGGAATGGAGTGGATCAGGTGAGAGAACAGAAAAACTTATTTCCTTGAAGCTTAGGAACATAATGGGAGGGCTGAAAGTGAGGAAGTGGGTGGATGGACCTTGAATAAACATTCAGAACCATCTAGTTCTCCTTTCTGTTACAACCTAAAGCCTGCAAGACCAGAGATCTGTCACACAACTCTCCTCTATCTTATTGGCACGAACAGGGTCCGAGAACATGTTAGATTGCTGCAGAGCCACAAATGAAGTACTCATTTTCAATACTTGATGCACTTAGGGTACATTTGAAACCCATTTCCCTCTTCTACCTTTACGCTTCTATCTCCCTAACACACCTGAAGCCAAGTTTATCATCCAATTGAGGAGGAGGAAGAGAGCAGAGGAGGAGGAGAGCAGAGGAGGAAGAGAGCAAAGGAGGCAGAGAGCAGAGGAGGAGGAGAGGCGAAAAGGAGAGCAGAGGAGGAGAGCAGTGTAGAGCAGAGGAGGAGAGCAGAGGAGAGCAGAGGAGCTCAGAGGAGTGCAGGGGAGAGCATTATTTATTTTTGTTTGTTTTTCTCCCAGCTGTGAGGAGAGCCACAGGCTGAGGATGGTCCTTGCCTGCGGGTCCCCGTGCTGAGCACCATACAGGTCCCTCACCGCGCCTGTCTGGCACCTACTCTGCCAACTACTTGTGCAGCCGCCAGGACTGAACTTTGGAGGACTTGTCACTTCTACTCTGGCCACTTGTCTTGGCAGGAGGTAGAAGGTGGCCAGAGGACCCCCGTACCATGCTGGTGAAGAAGCCCGCGGGGAAGGGAGCAGGGCGAGAGGCTGGATTTGAAGAACCCAGCCCCTCCAGGCAGCATTGCACCTGCGCTATGCCCCCATGCACCACCCTGGCGACCCTCTTTTCTGGGGTGGCCGTGATTTCTTGTCTGTAACTTGGGGTGAAAACCAACGAGCTTCAGGCGAGGATCCTCACCCTGGAATCTGCTAAAGGGGCGCCCTCCATTCCCCTGCTGCCCAAGAAGGCGGATCAGCTGAAGACCATAATACTTGAGTGTAGCGAATTCTGGCTCAGGTGTGTGAGGCTGGGCCTTGCTCGAGGGGGAGTTGCATGTGGATAGAATTTTGCACAGGTTCAGTCAGTCTACAGGATCCACCCTTACTGGTTATACAGTTGATTTGGGATGTGTGAGCCTCTGTGGTATCTATTAATTCAAGTCCCTTCTTTGATTTCTCTCCAAGTCTGTGTGTAGGATCTTCCCTCTGTCTTCCTTAAGGATTGCATGTTGCAATGGCAGTAGGGGCTTTGCCCGGCTGTTTAGTTTTGTGGAGTCTGGGCTGTCAGCATTCTCAGTTGTATGGAGAATATTCATTGTAATGCTCACATCTGTTTTTCATTTGATAAGGTTAGGCCTTATCAATAGAGAATGGTAAGCACTCTTAAAAGTGAAATAAGCCCGTAGATTTAAAAATTCATTTAACTCAGAATTCTTTTCATATTAAATGTTTTAAAAATTGGAAAAAAAAAGTTTTCCTTTGTTTTTTTGGAGGGGGAGAGTTAACAGAGGTTGTGCTCAGATATTTATGAATGGAGAATTGAAAGGGATTCCTTTAAAGATGACTTAGACTCCAGTAGGGAGAGGGTAGTTTTTCTGCCAGTGGAGAGATGCAGTAGTTGCAGCCCGAATGTGATAATGTATGTCTAAAACATTGGCTGTTATTGATAGGACACACATTGCCATGAGCTGCACTGTTAATGCCGGAGTTTTGCCTTGGCTGTGCAGGGAGAGGGTGGTGATAGTTGAATAGTGAAGAAAGGTGTTACCCAAATCTATCAATCCATGTCAATGGTAATTTGCTTTTTAAATTAAAAACAAAATTATGTCTTGAGTACTGTTAGCATTGGCTAAGATCCATGCACTTACATAAATGCTGTTTGTGCAGGCTATCAAACATTATTAACAGCCACAGAGGAAGAGTCGCTGAAGAACTCAGAACTGGAATACTACTGCTAGCTCTTAATATATCTTCTTTTCCTACAGGAATCCTACGAACACATGGCTAAACTAAGAATCACAAGAGAAACACCTTCTGAGTGCAACTGTCCAGCAGGTAAAAAATGAAACTTACTTAATTAGGTTCCATCTAGAGGAGAGCGTTTGCAAACCAAAGATCATATGCCTGTCAGGTCTACCTGTAACAGTAACAGAGAAAGAATGCAGACCCAACTTGCTTTAAGAAAATCAACATGTCTCCCTTTGACAGCTGGTCAGTAAAGCCACAAATATTATTTTAAGCAGCATACCAGTGTCTGTGAGGGGAAAAAAAAGTAATCACCATGAAAAATATAGGCAATCGGATATACAAAGTTCTTAGTGTCCTGGATTGAAAAGTCATCTTCAATTTTATTAAATAACTTCAGTGTTCGTGGTGAACATGGTCTGAATAGCTGTGAAGCCCTGGTGTCTAATGTTATATTAGTGCAGAGTTTTTTGTGGTTATTATATTCGCAAGTGATCTGACCTGTAGGTAAAAATGAAGACTAAAGTAAATTAGTTCTTTATTTTGTTCTCAGTACCTTTCCAGAAATATTCCAACATGTTGTCCATTTTTCTGTGTAGTTATAAGAAACCATAGTGACAGTGTGTATTAGAAGGATAGAGACAAAACGGTAGTGAATGAGCACCCCCCCCCCCGAATCATTAAATCTTCATTCACAGACTTCTGAGCCTTGGTAGTTGTCTGTAGACATAACAATTTAAAAGCTCTTGAAATATGGCCAGGGGAAGGCATTTAGTGGATACAATATTACATAAGGCATCAAAACTCCCATGAATCTCAAGATGTTGTTTAGATAAACATGGTGAATGTATTTAAGAACATTCTAGGTTCTTTCATCCTTATGCATGGAAAATGAGTCTTTTTCTCTCATATGGAAGAGCTCATTTCAATGTAGTAATGTGCTTCATAATGGCACTTCAGCCCAAGACAGGTCACAAATATAACAGTGGCCCCCTAATATTGTGTAACCTAGTGATGTCATAGCCAGCTTAGTTTGTGTGAGTGAGCTGTGTGATGTTTGCTCAGCAGTGGGATGGCAACAGCACAGCCCTTAGAATACGCCCCAGTTATGATTAAGCTGCAGGTGACTGTGAAAAACTTTGCGGCTGTTGTTCACTCTTGGCTCACACCTGTAATCCTGGCTACTCAGTAGGTGGAGATCTGAGAATTGCAGTTCAAAGCCAGCCTAGTCAGCAAAGTCTATGAGACTCTTATCTCCAACAAACTAAGAAAAAGCTGGAATAGGCACTGTGGCTCAAGTGGTAGAACGCTAGCCTTGAGCACAGAGAGGCTCAGGGATAGCACCCAAGACCCTGAGTCCAAGCCCCGGGACTGGGGATAAAAAGGACTACTGCCTGTAATTTCTTATAGTTTGAGGTTGGTTTTTGACTCATGATAACTAGTTCAGGCACAGTTTAGACTTTTCAATTTTCAGGTTATACAGCATAAAAGCTTTTAGTATTTGTATTAGTATTTAGTATTTGTATCTGACCATCTTTGAGATATATTATTTTTCAGTGAAGGCTTTTGATGAGAAGACAAAGTGTGGATGTTTGACATTGTGTGTTTCATCCTGAGCAGTTGAGAAAAACCTCAGAAGTAAGATATTCAAGGGAAGAACTTTTCCAGCACAGGAATGAAATCACAGCTGCCCCTGCCCCATAGGGATGATGTTAATTCCCCCGACAGTGGGTAGGGTAGGTATAGGACTTCACAAATCACACCTGGCAGGAAAGAGCATCTTTTGAATATACAAAAAAATCCAGTACACGGGCTGTGTGTATGTGGGGAGCTTAAATTTAATTTGGAAGATTCATAACAAACTTGGTAAAATGTTGAAAAGTGACCACACTGAGTTCTATTTCCAGAGGAGATACTATTGTTTTTATGATGCTTCACGTAGGCCAGTGATTGAACTCTTGTCATCTGGGAGAAAGCTATTATCCTTAAGAGTTTGCTGTATATTCCCTGGGATGATTATTACAGACTTTGTTTTTCCATCTTGCTTTTTTTTTGGTCAGTCCTGGGCCTTGGACTCAGGGCCTGAGCACTGTCCCTGGCTTCTTCCCGCTCAAGGCTAGCACTCTGCCACCTGAGCCACAGCACCCCTTCTGGCCGTTTTCCATATATGTGGTGCTGGGGAATCTAACAGAGAGCTTCTTGCCACTAAGCCACATTCCCAGCCCTGTTTTTCCATCGTAATGTGATAAATGAATAATAAACAGCAATTCTCTTGTGTTGTTGTTTTTTGGATGCTCTATCACCTGCTTTCCTTCTTGCCACCACTAGAACTCTGCCTTACCTCAGTTTTTACCTGGCTCCTTGGGAGGGAACTCTGAAGGGGCACATTCAAACACACAGAACCAGATGGGGTTTTTGGTGAGTTACAGAAATAAACTCAGTTCTGCTTGACCAATAACAAGACATCACCCAAACGCAGGCTTTGTGTTAAAAGATTCTGGAGAAAACCAGCTGATGCAGGATTATCTTAGGGAATGAGCTGGCTGGCCAAAAGGGCTTAGAAAGAAGATATGGCACTTCCCACCTGATTTGGCTTGAACCTCTGTTCGCCATGTGTGACTAAGACTTGTCACCCAGACATCTGTTTGCAGGACAGAGTGAGACAAGTGTGACCTCAACTCAGTTCCTGTGGACACTTGCCCATCCATTGAAGTTGACACTCTTGATGACAGGCTGAGTCTCAGAGCCAAGGGTCGGTAGCAAAGAAGTGTTGTTTGTACTCACTGATGGCTTCTGCTAGAACTCAGGTCTTACTGGGGTTTTCCCAGGTAGCCTCTGTGGGAAGGCTTTGAGGACGATTTATTGAATGGCTTCTCACAGTAGGAGAGGCTCTTTGTGATTTACTTTCTATAACTAGGAGAGTTTTAAGTGCTAGCAATCTTAGGATTTGTCCCCTGGGCAGAGGGACTCCAGAGCTAGAAGCCTAATAAGGAATCCAGAATGAGCTGGATATGTCTAGACTGCAATCTTAGATCTGATACTAAATAATGGTGTGACTGTGATCAAATGAATGCACTTCATTTTTTCACCAGGAAAAAAAAAGACTAGAAATTCCTTCTCCATTTATGTAAATTGTTTGGCATATTAGTGTTTAGAGCTTAAATAATACTTCTGTTTTTTTGCGTTGGTTTATTTTTTTGTAAGTTTCTCAGAAAGACTAGGAAAATTCTCTTACCACTAAAGCTGCACCCACAGTTCACTAGTCTTTTTCTTACATTCCTTCCTCTGCTCCACAGAGGAACAAGTGGGAAATGTTGCAAAAGTTGCTCAGAAACTAAAGCGGTACATGGCGGTTAGTTAAACATCTGTAGGTCATTTATAAAGATAATCTTGACTGTCAATATCTCTTCGTGGAATTGGGGTTTTCGTGATACGTAGTTTTGTCTCCAAAGTGTTCACCAAAATGACAGGGGAAACAGACCATTTAGACTGAAGCATACCGGGTAGAAACACTTGGATTTAATGGGCATGGACTTAGTAAAGAGTGTTTTTACAGCTTCAATATGAGATGTTTACCAAAATGAGTGTCTTCTCCATCTGACTCGTAGACCTATTCAAATCAGATTTATTTATACAATGATATTTATAACATAAAATTGGACAGTCATTATTATATCATCTTTGTCCTCAGTAGAAAGGCATATTTACCTTTTTTGTAAGATCAAGAGACGCTCTAGAAAACCAAAAGAAAATTTTCTTTTAAGAACCCCAAATAATTCATCAAAGCTATGTTTAGCAGATTTGCGTTAGCAATGGCAGAGACAAGGAAATAACAGCTGCTATTTGTGGCTTGATCCCTGTCATACCTGACTGTCTCTAAGAGAGTAACTTGGCTCGTCACTATGGCTACAGAATTCTACTTCAGGTTGTGTTCTTTGGATCTTCCATGAAGTATGCATAAAGCAGGCATATTTACAGAAAGGTTTCTCTGTCCAGCCAATGAAGAACGATGGGAATGGATACACCATTCAAGTGATAAGAACTCATTCATCAGTACCATTGGCCTCCTCAGCCTATTAGGTGTTGAAAAGATATGTCCCAGCCATCCCAGAGGACCATGCAGAGATCATCACAGACAGGAGAAGAAGGTTCAAAAGGAGGTTTATTAGTGGGGCCATAGTTCCCATGGGAGAGGGAGCTACATGGTGTCTGCACCTTATCCAGGTGGCAGCTTCTCTCTCTGGGGGTAAAGGGGAAGTAGATAGGTAGTGAGTAGGAGTGGCTCATTAGGTATGGGTGGATCTGGGGGCTAGTGGGAGGAGCTGAGGACCTGAGGCTAAGGAAATGCAAACAGGTATAAGAACCTCTGTGGTGTCATCCATGTAGAATAGGAAATGAAGAAAGCCACCTTGGCTTTTTCATTAACATGATACACATCTTGTGCAAATCATTTCCACATATGGCTTTTTACAAACTGGTCATATCATTGTAAGTAAGAGCTGGGCAATAACGACTTAGCATCTTAGTCAATTCTCTACCTAGCATAAATTCTAAACAGTACCAGATTTTGGGATTATTTTTGAGGGGGAGCAAATAAGGCAGACTGGCCATGTATCCTCATGGAGTTTCCAGTTCCATGAAGATGACACCAAATGTCAATTTGAAAAGGACTTTCCATGTGGGATGAGCAAAATCAAGAAGAGTATATTTTGGAGCATATAACCTAAATCTATGAAATTTTTACAAGATGGTAAGTTGTTTAAATATTTTGGTGGTAGAGACAGAAAAGTATACTTATGTTTCAGAAATTCATAATAGAAGAAAATATGGCTCCTGAGAAAATCTGTAGGAATAGATACAAAGTTTGTTGGTTGCCTTTTGAATTTCTAAGAAATGATGGATAGGTAGATAAAGGTACACTGGTAGCTGATCTGCTGATATTCCAAATGAAAGAAACATGATATTTTTTTTCTTGGTCATGGGGCTTGAACTCTGTGCCTGGACTCTGTCCCTGAGCTCTTCAGCTCTACTACCTGAGCCACTTTCTAAACATGATTTTTAATATAGAATGGACAGCCTGTTCTATATGATGATAGTCTATTCTATTCTATGAATAGTGAGATTAAAGTTGAGAACTTCTTGTGTGGAGTGTTTAACAGCTACCGGTAAAAAGTGAGACTAGAAGCCATCTGGTGATGGCTCACAGTTATAATTCTAGCTTCTTAGGAGATTGCAATCTGAAGGTTGAGATTCAAAGCCAGCCTAGGCCGGAACTTCCATGAGTCTCTCACCTTCAATAGCCACCAAAAAGCCAAAGTAGAGCTGTGGCTCAAGTGATAGAAAGCCAGCCTTGAGCGAAAAAGTTGAGGGGCAATGCCCAGTCCCTGAGTTCAAGCCCTAGTATGAGCATACACAGAAAGTAGATACTTCTTAAGGTATCCTCAATACTTATGAAATGACTATTTACAAAGTGGGAGTAAATGCCAACAAGCCAAGTACCCCTCATTCGCAAGTGGGAGCAGTACAGATCCTGGTGATGGATTGAGTTCGCCCCAGTATGGTGATGGACGTAAATGGTCACGCTTGCTTTGAGATAGAGCACTATTCCCCCTGGTGTCAGAGCCTTTGTGTTCCTTTGCTAATCCAGTTGACTTGAGCATATAATACTCCATGTCTTGCTGTATACATTTTCAATGATACAGAGAACAGAAACAGTTTTACCTTAAGAAACTTGAATAAGCAACTTGAGATGGTGAATGTTATGGAAATGAAAATGGCACATATTCTCCACTTCCTGTGACACAGATCAGGGCACAGTGATGAGGGTGCCCCCACGAATGTCCCCAGTAAGTCTTTCTCAGGCCTAATGAATCCAACAGGCTGGACATGATATGCTCAGTGACTTTTCTGCTGAGAGTGGACAAGGACAAGTTGCCTTTTTAAAGGGGTGTTCTTGTTTCTTTCTTTTGTCTGCCTTGTTTACAAATGAAGAAGCTAATTCTACCAATTCTTGCTCTGTGATGCTTGGCTTGGAACTTGAGGCCTTTTCCTTGCTTCATTTAAACCACTCATCCAGTTCCTTTTTTTTTTTTTTTGGCTTTTGAGTTATCTTTGGATAGTCTTTTGGGCTGGCCAGCCCTCCCCTTCCTCTATCTCTTCCCCCTTTCTCCCTTTTCCTCTGCCCTTTTCATCCTTCTTCCCTTTACCTCCTCCTCCCCTGCCTCCCCTGCTTTTCATTTGATCAGGTGGTCTCAAGACTGTGATCCTCCCTACCTCTGTTCCCCAGTATCTGGGAAACAGAAGTGTGCCACGATGTCCGGCTTCCTTTCCCTTTCTCACTGTAGTAATTCCGTTGGTAATTATGTAAAAGGATACCAATACTATTTGGAATTTCAATTCACTGTAGCTTATTCGATGTGTGGGAGCAAGCATTCTTTCAAGGCCACAGTCTGCTCTGCTTCTGATTGCTTTGTAAGGGTGTAAAATCAACTCTGTGACATGACCCAAATGGAAGCCATCCAAGACCTATCATGAAAAACTGTTTGGGTGCCCTCCTTACCATGTTAGAGACTTTCTGGGGTGGTTTGGTGGAAGTGGAGAATGTGAAAACTGTGTATGGATGACTGAGCTGCAGTCTGAAACCTGAAACCCAGGATATGACTGGCTACACCTAGAAGCATTGCTACCTAACCTGGCTTGCCAAGATGGGTGAAGTTTGGTTGGGTGGTTTAAAGTGCCATGGAATTTCACAATGCCCCCATCCCTCCCCAATTTGTGTTAACCGTGGTGATTCTTACGTGGAGATAGGAGGAACTGAGCTAAATAGGAGTTCACTGCTCCACCAGTTTCTTCCCAATTGAATTGAGAGCTATCCCTTGTCTTCCTTGGTGATGGACAAAATCAGGAGAGAAAGCAAATAGTTTCTCTAACCCATCAGCTCTAAGATACCTGAAATGCAGTCAATGTTGCACTTGTGTATAGTAGATAGAGCCACAGCCATGAACTTTGGGCTATTATTCCAATAGCTAGAATAAGTGGAGTTAATAGTGTCATTCAACTTACTGTGGAACTTCTTCCCCTCAACATTTGGAATTTCTATGAGTACAGGATAATTTGGAATTGCGATGACAATTCTGATGTCATTGCATCCAGAGATGTCACTGCCTCTTCAGTTGAAGGCCTTATTCTCTTCATGAATGGTAGTTGAAATGTATTCATTTCCCTTCATAATGTGTTCCTTACTTTGATCACTAGATTCATGCAGTTTTTGTTATAAGGGCATACTTATAGGCTTTGACACCTAAAATGTAAAAAAAAAAATTATAATTTAAATTTATAGGCATTCTGGTCTTCATTATGGACATGAAGCTTTAATTCTTGTATTTAAAATATATTCACACGTTATAAAATGCAATGGTCATATTTACTCTAATTGAGTAAATTGTAGGAAGCTCTAGCTTGTACATTATGGTATAAGTGGGAGTCAGAATATATGTCTAGATAGTCTTCTTTCTTGTTGGTTCCTCTCGCCTGTTCTCCCACTCTTCTCACCTCTTTTCCTCCTCTTCCTTCTCCCTTTTCTTCCGAAAGAGCTCAATGTTCCCCACTGAAAGTGAGGAACATATTCCTTAATCTGTTAGCACTAGAAAGTTGGGGAAATGCACAATGTAACCCACTGTGATATACCTCACAAACATCAACATCTCTCACCCCATCCGTCTGCCTTAAAGTCTGAGATTTTTTTAAAGCCTTTAAGTCATCACAGTTTTTGAAATGTTTCTGTGCATTTTTTTAGTTTTCTTTGTGCTTTTTTACTTTTTGGTGCCTGCACCAGGGCTTGTACTCAGATCCTGAGTGCTATCCCTTAGCCTTTGCACTCAAGGATAGTGGTCTACCACTTGAACCACAGCTCTGTTTCCTGATTTTTTGGTGATTAATTGTAGATAAGAGACTTTCTGGTTCATGCTTTCTTTGAACCTTGATTCTCAGAAATCATTCTCTTGAGGATTACAGACATGAGCCACTGGCACCTTGCTCCTTTGAGCTTTTATTCTTCACACATACGCACATAGAGTCTTGTCAACAAGTTGCTGCTGCCATTAACTTTTTAATATAGTTATTGTTAACACTAGAGATTTGTTGAGCAGTTAATGTTTAGCTGGCCAAATAGTATCTGCAACATAACTTTCCTCCAAATTACAATGTCCCTTAGTATCTGAAGTGGGTTGGCTCTACAACCCATGTGGCTAATGAAGTTCTTTTGATATAAAACAGTATAATATTTGCATATAAACTACAAATATCCTTCATATACTTTGTCTTCTCTAGTTTGCTTACAGTAAGTAATATAATTGAAATAATGTGTAACTAGATTTTATACCATATTATAGGGCATTATGACAAGAAAACAGTGTGAATGTGTTATAGTACAGATGCACTGCTTTTCTCTTAAAGATGTACAATCTGCAATTGGTTGAATTTGCATATGCAGAGTATTTATTTGTGTATTATTTATAGAAACTATGCTGTAAGAAAGTTGGTCTTTGGTAAAATGATGATGGTTCTATGTTGAAACTGAAATGGATACCATGAGGAGACTGTGAGTTTTGTGTCTGCATTTAAATGACAGGCAAGATCTTGAGAAATTACTAATATTGTAGCCAATATTGACTGAGAAATCCAATGCATTTCACAGAGAGAGTGTAAATCTGGCCACATTGTAACGAGTACAACAGAAGGAAAATTGAAAGACTATCTTGTTCCCATTGAAATGAATGTCCACTGTCAACAGGTGTTTGAGCAGGGAGTTGTGGATAGCTCTTTGGCCAAGCAAAGCACATTTTATACGTGTCTGGTAGGACATGCAATAGAATGACACAGCAGCTCTACAAGCTATTGAGCTATGGTGAGTGATAGTTTTCCATTCCGTATATCGTTTCAAACTATGGGCTTCAAGGAAGTCTGGAACATAAAAATGACTTTTTGTTTTGACAGACCTGGGGCTTGAACTCAGGGCCTGGGCACTGAGTTTCTTTTGCTCAAGGCTGGCACTCAGCTCTACTCTGAACTATCTGGTGGTTGGAGATAAGTGTCTTGTAGACTTTTCCTGCCCAGGCTTGCTTTGAACTGTGATCCTCAGATCTCATTTCTGAATAGCTAGGATTGTAGGCATAGGCCACCAGTACCTGACTTCCTGACTTCCTGAATTTTGCTCCTCTGTCCTCTGTCCTCCTCCTCAGGCCCCCTTCCTTCCTTCCTCCTCCTTTTTTCATCTTTCTTCTTTTTTCCCCTTCCTCCTCCTTTTTTCATCTTTCTTCTTTTTTCCCCTTTTCTTCATTGCTTTGCTTTCTGAGAGAAGTCAATGATCAGCCAACCATGAAATGGGAAAGTGGACCAAATAAGGCTGGATAATTTATTTGAGCCAAACAGAGGTATTATAATCTATTAAAAATATTTAGCCAAATACACTGTATTCGTGACTTTATCTCGTAACCCTGCAGATTGTCTGGTAGTTGCCCAGGACCTGAGGCAGGAAGGCGGACCCATGTGCCTGAAATTTCCAGTCATGTCTTTGCAACTGGTAGTTTTTAATAAAAGAAAAACTCTAACATTGTGAAATTACATCAGTGAAGAAACCATAGCTTTTTATGTTCTTGTATATGTTTTTCTTCTGTGCAACGTTATTCAATGCCCTAAATTTCAGCTACTTTTGAGATATTTTCTTGAATATTGAGATTAGTCTGGAAATCAGGCTAGGAATAAATGAAATGCTGGTGTGGTAATAAAATTTATGTTACCATTTTATGAATATGAAAATGTCTAATTGTTATAACACAAGGTATCTTTGGATTAAGAAGTCTAGGACATTTTATTCTTTTACACCTTTTTTTTAAAGCAGGAAAACCTTTACTTCTACCATCAGTCTTGAAGCAGAAATCCCAGAAAAAAGAATTTTATAATCAGTCACAAAGAATTCCTACACGCATCATATATCCCTTCCTCATCATTTCCCATTTCTTAGGAGTCTCCACATTGTTTAATTGTAATCATGTGCAACTAGCATTTTAAAGCTTCACACTGCTTTCACATTTATGGGATATGATGAGAAGATTAAGAATGGTTGAAACTCAAGAGTAAATACAGGAAACTTAAGAGTAGATGTAGAAATGTGACTCCACCAGGCTTTCATGGAGCACACATTACCTCAGTGGGCTTCATGTTGTGGCCATCCATGTATAGAAGAACAAACTAGAAGGTGCACTCTCCCAAACAACCCTCATTCTAGTCAGGCCCCTCTCCTGTACTCTGCTTTGCAATTCTGTAGCAGGAATCTAAACTCTGGTTTCCTTCCATTGCATTGGTGTTGTTTGACCTGACTTTCCCTCAGCTTGGAACTTACGCATATGGGACTCAGGTGGCAGGGCCCTGCCTTTCCAGGGCCTGCACTTAGTATTCAATCTATTGTGGAGCAGAGGGATGTTCATGACCCATAGCAAAACACCTCCCACGTCCCATAAAGTGACATGTTGTTTCTATTAAGGGATCATTTTCTTAAGTGAAATCATGACCAGTCATGATGGCATGGAAGTATACAGAGGCCAAGTGACTATGTGTTACTTTAATTACCAAAGAAGTAACTATTATGATTCCATAATGGTTCAAAGAAGAATTTTAAGACTGAAACAGTGGTTTTATTGTTTCTTTAGTTCAGAAGTAATTGAAATGGAATATGTAAATAGAGTCAAAGTGGACTTTTCCAAGTGAGAAAGAGAAGCCAATTGCACTTCGAAAGAAACTATATGACTATAGCAAGAAAGACATCGCCAATTAACAAATATTTATTTTCCTTTGCTATTCTCTGCTATTTATCCTGTTACATAGTAGTGGAATGAATTAGGAAGAGAGTGATGTAGAGTGCATGGTTTCCATTGCAACACAAACTCTATCTATCTATCTATCTATCTATCTATCTATCTATCTATCTACCTACCTACCTACCTACCTACCTACCTATATTTTTGCTGTTCCCGGGGTTTGAACTCAGGCTTGGACACAGTCCCTGAGCATTTTTTGCTTAAGGCTAGCACTCTGTCACTTGAGCAATAGCTCCACTTCCAGCTTTTTGGTGGTTAATTGAAGAGAAGAGTCTCACAGAGTTTTCCTGTCCAGGCTGGGTTAGAACCTCGATCCTCAGATCTCAGCCTCCTGAATAGCTAGGATTACTGGCTACAGCCACTGGCTTCCAGCTTACTTTCCCTATAGTCTTAAGCTATATAGGAATCAACTCTTTGGTAAGCTTTTTTCCATTTTTATGTTTATATTACTAATGATTATTTTGTCTCTATTTTCCTATCTTATGATTATTTAATTATAAGACAATTGTTTATTTTTATTTGATTAGTTATTTAAAGGACGGGTCTTTGGGGCTTTATATCATAGGATCCAAAGGTAGCACTAATGTCTGTGAACCTTAAAATTATACTACCACTTTTTTGATGACCAAAGCTCATTAGAAACTGGAGCCTGTGGCTCAGGCCTGTAATCCCAGATCCTCATGAGTTTGGAGGATTGTGCTTTGAAACCCGCCCTGGGCAGGGAAGTCCATGACATCCATCCTCCATGAACCACCAAAGTACCAGAAATTGTGCTATTTCTCATGGGGTAGCAGGCCAGCATGGAGTGACGAAGCTAAGGGACATAGCCCAGTCTCTGAGTTCAATTTTCAGTGCTGGCTCAAAAACCAAAACCCCACCAAAACACAAATGACCTGAAAGACTCTAGTCCCTGTGCGTAGGAACTAATAATTTGTCCTACTACTGTGAAGGGAAGAGCTTCTGAGTTCTTACAAAAACTATCTTTAAGTATTTGTGCAAAGGAGTTGCCATTTGACAAAGCAGTTTATGAATATGGCCCATCTTAACCCACCTCACCCCTTTCAACATTCTTGCCCCTCCTTCCTCTGCCCAGCCCTTCCGTTTTCTTACTTTTGTAGTATGTACAATGAATTCTTGACTACAATTCCCCCCTTCCCCTTCATTTGTCCCCCGCTCTCCCCTTGCCCCCACTTGATGAGCTGCTGTTTTTCACCCTTATGCTTTGGGAAGTAATGATAAGCACCACCCCCCCGCCGCCAGTACTTCCTCAGAACTTTCTAGATTCCTAAGAGTGGTCATTGTAAATGTCTAACACAAGAATAAATAGGATAGCAAGATATGAGAGGGTTAAAGACATGCTTTAATCATAATCTTTGTGATTCGAATAAAGAAATGTTGTTGAATAAAGACACTGCACATTCCTGTTGGATATTTCTCACAGAGTGAACACAGTGCTGTCCCAACTCTTTTACTATATTTAAGTTTTTGGCTCATCACTGGTATTTGTTTCATAATCTAACAAAAAGATCACGTGTCTCTTGCTAGCGAAAGCTGCAGAGGAGGGAATGCTTATTCTATGAGTAGAGAGAGAAGGAAGGCTGGAGAGATGTTTGTGCTTGTGGAGAAGCTTATTTTATTTACTTTTTAATAAACGCAGGCCATGTTTGCCACCTCCGGAATTTTGCGCTACTCTTTTCGCTGTCCTAGCTTTGACTTAGTTTGTTTTATGTTCTCGTTTGGTTAGTTCCTTGAACATCCCATCTAATTTACATCTTATTCATTTTTGTGTTGCAGCTTCTGACAACTGTCTTGAGTCCACACTTCTCTAGATTTTTATACCTAGCAGCCATTTGGCTTCTACTTTTCCTGATCTCTCTCTTCCTCTCTCACTACCTGTGCCTAATGTTGAGGTTATAGTATCCAAAATAGCTCAGGCCTCAGCCACCTTGGTGTGTTCATGCTATCTGTCCCTACCTGCCTCAGTGTCTGTACCTTTTGGCTGGTTTCACTCAGATTATGGCCAGAAAATGGCTGAAGTAAATAACAGGAAGGAAGAAAGGAAATGTATGGTGATTAGCAGTTCTTTGAGGGAAATGTTTACCTTTATTCACAAACAGTGTGTGTGTTGGTAGTTTTCCTATTGCCAGAGAAAGAGAGTGTTGATTCTAAATGTTAGTTTTTAACATGAGAATCTTAAGCATTATATGTTATAACTCTCAGAAATGTTAGGTGTTTCAGAATCATTAAAAAATATTTATTGTCTTTTTTCTCCTTTATTGTCAAAGTGAAGTACAGAGGGGTTACAGTTTCATATATAATGCAGTGAGTACATTTCTTGTCAAATATGTTAGCTCCTCCTCCCCTCCACATGCCTACCTCTTCCCTCCTGCTTCCCCTTCCACCCACGAGTTGTACGGTTGGTTTACACCAAATGGTTTTGTGAGTATTGTGTTTGGAGTTGTTTGTATTTTTATCCTTTGTCTATTGATTTTGATATTTACTTTCTCTTCCCTAGCTCTAATACACGTATATACAGTATCCAGGGTGCTCAGATGAGATACAGTGATAGTGGGGGTAAAACCACAGGAAGGGAATACGAGAGAAAATAAAAAGGGTACGGATTCATATCGCATGTTGAAAATAATTACAATAATGATATACCACTTGTGTCCATAACATGGAGCTCATTTCACTTAGCATCATCTTAAGTGTCCATAAGGGCATAGCTATTGGGCTATTATGACTTCGGCTTTGACTAGCCTAAACATGTACTAATTATTCCAAAAAAAATTTACTATGTGAAGTGAGCCAGACCTAAAGAAACATAGACTGTATTGTTTTCCTCATAGGAAAAACATTTTTTTTCTTATTTATTGTCAAAGTGATGTACAGAGAGGTTACAGTTGCATATGTTAGGCATTGGATACATTTCTTATACTCTTTGTTACCTCCTCCCTCACTTACCCTCCCCTCCCCCTGCCCCTCTCCCCCCAGAGTTGTTCACTTGGCTTACACCAAACAGTTTTGAAAGCATTGCCTTTGTAGTCGTTTGTCTTTTTATCTTGTATCTCTCGGTTTTGGTATTCCCTTTCACTTTCCTAATTCTAATACCAGTATATACAGTTTCCAAAGTACTCAAATAAGATAAACTGATAGTGAAGGTACAACCGCAGGAAGGGGATACAAGAGCATCATCAACAGTAGAAGCTACAGTTACACATGGCATGTTGAAAGTAATTACAGCAGTGATATAACAGTTGTTTCCATAAAATGGAGGTTGTTTCACTTAGCCTCATCTTATGTGTTCATAAGAGTATTGCTGTTGGGCTCTTGTGATCCTCTGCTGTGACTAGCCTAAACCTGAGCTAACTATTCCCTATGAGAATAGGGAATCCTATTCATAGCATAGAATCCATGTTTCTTTGGGTCTGGCTCACTTCACTTAGGATAATTTTTTCCAAGTCCTTTCATTTCCTTACAAATGCGGCAATGTCATTCTTTGAGACAGAGGTATGAAATTCCATTGTGTATATGTACCACATTTTCCTGATCCATTCATCTACTGAGCGTTACTGGGTGGGATCCATATTTTAGCTATGCCAAATTGTGCTGTGATGAATATTGTTGTGCTGGTGGCTTTTGTGTGTTCTTCTCTGTGGTCTTTGGGTAGATGCCAAATGTGGGGCTGCTGGATCATAAGGGAGCTCTATGTTTACCTTCTGAGAAATCTCCATACCACTTGCCAGAGTGGCTGAACAAGTTTACATTCCCACCAACGATGAAGTAGGGTTCCCTTTTGTCCACATCCCCTCCAACATTTATTATTGTTAGTTTTCTTGATATAGGTCATTCTTACTGGGGTGAGATGGAATCTCAATGTTGTTTTGATTTGCATTTCTTTTATGGCCAGAGATGTAGAGCACTTTTTCATATGACTCTTGGCCATTCTCATTTCCTCATCAGACAAGTCTCTTTGTAAGTCTTTAGCCCACTTGTTGAGGGGGCTGTTGGTTCTTTGCGGTTTTGTTTTGGAGGAATTTAATTTTTTGTAGTTCTGCATATATTTTAGATATGAGGTCTTTGTTAATTGTATGGCTGATAAAGATCTTTTCCCAATCTGTAGGCTTTCCATTCATCTTGTGAGCTATGTCCTTTGCCCTGCAGAAGCTCAGCAATTTGATGCAATCCCATTTGCTCGTCCTTTTTGTGATTTGTAGCATTTATGGCTCTTTGTTAAGGCAGGTCTGTCCTGTGCCAAGGAGCCCAAGTGTTTCTCCTACTTCTTTTAGTGCTTTCAAGGTATCTGTTATAATTTCAAGATCTTTGATCCATGTGGAATTGATTTTGGTGCAGGATGATATATAAGGATCTAATTTTGCTTTGTTGTGGGTGTTGAACCAGTTTTGCCATCACCATTTGTTAAAGAGGCTATCTTTCTTCCATCGTATTTTTTTAGCTCCTCTATCAAAGATTAAGGGGGCTTAGTTCTGTGTGTTCACTGCTGGATCTTCAATTCTGTTCCATTGGTCTTCAGGCCTGTTCCATTGCCAATTCCAAGCTGTTTTTATAGCTATAGCTTTATAATACAGCTTGAAGTTTGGTATTGTAATTCCTCCGGCATTGTTCTTTCTGCTTAGGATTGTTTTTGCTAGACGGGGGGTCATTTATTTTTCCATATAAATTTCTGGATTGCTTCCTCAATTTCATTAAAAAATGGTGTTGGGATATTAGTGGGTATTGCATGGAATTTGTAGATAGCTTTTGGCAATATTGCCATTTTGACTATATTAATCTTCCCAATCGAGGAGCATGGGAGGTTTTTCCATTTCCTTAGTTCTTTTTTTTTTTTTTTTCAAATTTTTATTATCAAAGTGATGTACAGAAAGGTTACAGTATCATATTTTAGGCACTGGATACATTTCTTGTACAGTTTGTTACCTTGTCCCTCATACCCCTCTCCCTCCTCCCCCTTTCCCTTCCCCCCCCCCCCGGAGATGTTCAGTTCACTTACACCAAACAGTCTAATCATAGAGGTCTTTCACTTCTTTGGTTAAGGTTATTTCTAGGTATTTTATGTTTTTGAGACTATTGCAAAGGGAGTTGCTTTCCTGACTTCAGCCTCTGTCTTCGTGTTATTAGCATATAGAAAGGCTGTTGATTTTCGAGGGTTTATTTTATATCCTGCAACTTTGCCAAAGTTTTGGATCTGCTCTAGTAGCTAGGGAGTAGAGTCTATGGTGTTCATTAGGTATAGGATCATGTAATCTGCAAAGAGAGAAAGCTTAACTTCATCTTTTCCTATTTGGATCCCCTTTTTGTTTTCTTCTTGCCTAATTGCTCTGGCTAGGAATGTTAAAGAGGAGGGGAGAGAGCAGACATCTCAATCTTGCTCCTGATTTTCAAAGGAATGGCTTTGGCTTTACACCATTTAGAATTATGCTTGCTGTTGGTTTGTAATAAACTGCCTTTATTATATTCAGGAATGTTCCTTGGAATCCCAATTTCTCCAGGATTTTTATCATAAATGGGTACTGGATTTGATCGAACGCCTTTTCTGCATCCAGAGATATAACCATGTGGTTCTTTACCTTGCTCTGGTTAATGTGGTGGATTACATTAATTGACTTGCGTATATTGAACCAACTTTGCATCCCTGGGATGGATCCAGTTTGAACATAGTGTATGATATTTTTGATGACCTGTTGAAGTCGATTGGACAGAATTTTGTTGAGAATTTTTGCATCTATGTTCATCAGGGAAATCGTTCTATAGTTCTGTTTTGTTGATGAGTCCCTGCCTGGTTTTGGGATGAGGGCTATACTGGCTTCATAGAATAAGTCTGGTAGTGAACGTTCTCTTTCAATTTCATTGAAGATTTTGAAAAATATTGGTGTGACTTCTGTTTTGAAAGCCTTGTAGAATTCTGCTGTGAATCCATCTGGACATGGGCTTTTCTCTGATGGGAAATCACTTATTGCTGTTTCTATTTCAAGGCTGGGTATGAGTCTGTTTAGAAGGTTTAAATCTTCATGGTTGAGTTTGGGGGTATCAATTTTTTCTAGAAAATCATCCATTTCTTCCAGGTTCTCGAATTTGTTGGCACAAAGGTTTGCAAAATAGTCCCTTATTGTATTCTGAATTTTGGTTATTTCTGTGGTGATGTTACCTGTTTTATCTCGGATCTTGTTTATGTGGGTGTGCTGCCATCGTTTTTTGGTCAGGTTTGCTAGGAATTTGACTATCTTGTTAATATTCTCAAAGAACCAAGTCTTTGTTTTGTTGATTGTTGCGATGGTTTTTTTTTTCTCCCTCTCAAGTATATTTAATTCTGATTCGATTTTAATTATTTGCTTCCATCTATTGACTTGGGGGTATGGCTTCTTGTTCTCTTTTGAGAAGATTAAGGTGATTCCGTAAGTTGTTGAGTTGCTGTTTATCCAGATTGTTGGTGTAGGCACTCAGATATAAATTTTCGTCTGAGTACTGCCTTTGCTGTGTCCCAAAGGAGGTGATACTTTGTGCACTCACCTTGGTTGAATGCCATAAATATTGAATTACTGGTCTAATTTCTTCAATGACCCACTGATGGTTCAGCAGTGTGTTCCTTAGTCTCCATGGATTGTATCATTTTGTGTGGTGGCTGTTTGAGTTGAGCTTTAATTTTAATCTATTGTGGTCTGAGGGAAGGCAGGGAATGATTTTGATACTTCTGAATTTGTACAGATTTTCTTTGTGCCCTAAGATGTGATATATTTTGGAGAATGTTTCATGGGCTGCTGAAAAGAATGTGTATTCTGGTATTGCTTGATGGAATATTCTGTAGATGTTGGTTAAGTCTAGTTGGTCTATGCAGTTGATTAGTTCTGTGGATTCTTTGGTCAGTTTTTGGCCTGTTGGTCTGTCCAGAGGTGACAGTGGAGTGTTAAAGTCTCCAACAATCAATGTGTTTGGGACTATGAGTGATTTTAGAGTCAGTAGTGTTGGTTTGATGAAGTTGGGTTCTCCTGTATTTGGTGTGTGGATATTTAAGATGGTTATATCCTCCTGTAGGAGACATCACTTTATTAGTATGTAGTAACCTTCTTTGTCTCTTCTTACCATTTTTAATTTGAAGTCGATTTTATCTGATGCTAGAATTCCACTCCAGCCTGCATTTGGGGGCCATTTATTGGTAGATTTTATTCCAGCCTTTCACCTTTAGAAGAAGTTTGCTTTTGCTAGATAGATGTGTCTCTTGGAGGCAGCAGAAAGACGGATCTTGATGTTTGATCCAAGTAATGAGCCTATGTCGTTTGAATGAAGAATTAAGTCCATTAATGTTGAGAGTTAGGTTTGAGAGATGATCATTTGTCCTTTCATTGTAGCTATCTTGTTAAAAGCTGTGTCTTCCCAATTCTTGATCTAATATTCTGGTTTTCTATTTAGGGTTCATTTCTCTGTCTGTATTGGGATCTTGATTATTTTCCCTGTACAGTACATCTTTGATGATTTTCTGTAAAGCTGGTTTGGTGGAGATACATTGTTTCAGTTTTTCCTTCCTGTGGAAGACTTTTATTTGACCTTCAGCTATGAATGAGAGTTTAGCTGGGTACAGCATTCTTGGTTGATATTTATTATTATTTAGGGTTTGGCATACCTCATTCCAGGATCTCCTTGCTTTTCATGGTCTCTGCTGAGAAGTCTGGGGTAATTCTGCTTGCTTTTCCTTTATTTGTGATTACTTTCTTCTCCGTAACATCTTTAAGGATTCTTTCCTTGGACTCTACTGATCCTGTTATGATCACAATGTGTCAGTGGGATGTCCTATTCTGATCTGGTCGCTTTGGGGTTCTAAATGCTTCTTGTATCTGTATCGGCCTACCTTCCTGGATAGTTGGGAAGTTCTTGGCTAATATTCTGTTAAATAGGTTGCATATTCCATTAACTTCTTTCTCCTGGTTTTTCTCAATTCCTATTCGCCTCAAATAGTGCTTCCTGCTTGTGTCTTGGAGCTCCTGGAGTGATCTGTTTTATCGATTGGATTGGTTTTGTATTTTTGTGTGACATTTCTCCATAGATTCTAGGGAATCTTCAGCTCCTGAGATTTGATCCTCTGCTTCACCTACTTGAGACTGTAGGCTAGTTACTTGATTTTGAATCTCTTTTCCTTCAGACTGGTCTTTCCTGATGATTTCCATGTCCTTGCTAGAAGTATCTCTTAGGTCCTGCATGGACATCTTTACATTATTAATTTGGTTTTGAGTGCTGTCTCTCAAATCTTTTAGCTGGGTAGTTATCTTTTCATATGACTCTTGAAGTTCATTTATCTTTCTCTTTGTTGAGGCCATGAAATCATCTATTACTTTATGGATGGATTGATGTATGGATGGATTCAAACTTTTCATTTAACATGTTTATCAGTAGACTTTGTAGAGCATTTTGAGGGTTCTCTTCTATGTCTTTGATTGACTGCTCTGCTTCCTGGTTGTTTTGAGTGGGAGATATGACTGCATTGTTTGCCATCTTGTGTTTCTTCTGCCCATTTGGATTGGGAATGCCTATCTAAGAGCACCTGTGAGCACTGTTTAAGACCCAAAGCAGACCTTACCAAGCACTGTTGTGTAAATCTTAGAAGTTCACAATTATACACAGATACTTGGTATAACTGTATATAAAATTAGATTTGGTGTTCCTAAAAATACAATTTCAAAATAACAACCATTCCTGTATTCAATAGTTAATAAGTACTGTTAAAATACTATGAGTTGGATTTCTCTATAAACCACTTTGATTCACTTGGATTGAACAGGGATATCCTCTATCCAATAACCCAGCAATGATATTCATAGGCAGCATCATCACTGTCATGCAGATCTCCAAGAGCAGAGGCAGCTTGGCATCAAGTACGGAGACCTTTGTGTAGCACACAGCACAAGAGGGGAGCCTTCGCCATATGATTGGTTTCCGGGAACTTCAAAAAACAAGTAACGTGTAAACACTTTGAACTCCCTCTGTCCAACCTCATACCTGACACACTCATGCAACCGCACATGAACAAAAAGTTCCTCACAGGCGAGCCGACTCTCTCTCTCTCTCTTTCTCTCTCTTCCTCCCCGCCACCCCCACATGCTCACTATAACACACTGTGCCGGGTCCTCCTGGATCTACATCCACATACCTATTTGCACATATGCAGACTTAGGCTTAGGAAGCACACTCTTGTACAGCATCAGGAACACACGCATGTAGGCAAGCAGGGGCACACAGACGCACACGTGAGCGCACCCAGTACACAGTGGCTTGGAAGGTGCTAAGGGGTTTTCGAGGACTGTGTCCTACTTGCTCAAGTCCAGGGTGTTGGTCTCGTGGTGGGCGTGGCTAAGGAGCCCAGCGCTGCTTACTGGACAGTCCATTGACACTTCGGCCTCCACTTGCTGTCCTCACCAGTCTCCCATTCCCTGAACCATGCAGCTTCGGAGACCTGGGTAGCAACAAACTCTTCGGGAAAGCAATCAAGGCAGAAATGTCAATGTAACAGGACCACATGATTACGCCCCAGTAGTGCCCCAACCAAGGATGGCATTCGTTACCCCTCAGGTCTACACCCTAATGCCCAGCGCTGCGCGCAGAGAATGGGACAGGCCTGTGCCCCAGAATCCCTTGCCTCTTCTCCCTTCTACTTGGTCCCAGTGTGGTGGGGCGCCCAACCTGGCCTTCCTAGCCACCACCTGCCATCTGCAGCTGAGTTCCTGAGGCTTGTCCCCTGCACACATACCTCCTTTGCTGATAACTCCCTCCGAGTTCTCTCTCCTAGCCCTCCTGTCCCTGCCTTGCTGCTCTGGACTGCTTTCAACTCACACATGCCTCTGTGTCACTGCCTCTTTGCCTCTGCCTCTGCTTCCCAATTTCCCCCTCCTCCTCTTGAGGTTCACAGGCTGCACACCTCCCCATGCACCTCTTCACTTCTTCTGGGGAAATGACAACTGCCTCACCCTGGCCTAGCCCTTCTTATCTTCTCCAAATCTCCCTCTGCTCTCACCCTCTGCACACCTGGGATCTCTCAGTCCTCTGGTGAACACCAATCCCCATTTATCTAATCTGTTGTCTGCCTGCTCTGTGCCCAAGCCCCTCTGCTCCTTTTCTGTGCACAGGAGGTTTGTGACAAAGGTAGGAGGGAAGCGGCACTCCTTTCCTGCCTTCTGGTTTTATGACTGACATCCGATTGGTCTGGAAACGGCCTCTGCCCCCTTGGCCAAGACCACCTGAAGACCTTGCCTGGCTTGCTAGGCAGCAGCCCTGTGTTTTTCTGAGCAGGAAGGACTGCACATATGCGACCCACTATGCAGAAAAGCCTCCAGGGGGTGGCCGGATGTTTTGTTTCTCCATTCCTTGTCCACTTTGTTGATGTGTGCTTTCATTTGCATTCCAACAGGAACAGCCTTAAGGGAGGGGTAGTGAGGCTGCTTAGAGGTAGGCAGTTGGTGCTCACAGGCCAGCAGGGCCTCCTGGTGCCTCACTAACAGTGCATTTGCACCTGGGGTGCTGGGAAGCCTCTGGGCAGTGCCCATATGGTTTGGAGCTCTGTGAGATGGCCAGGTACTAGGTGCCTCCTGCTGACTTGAGCCAGTGTTCCAACTGGAGTTGCCATAGCAAAAAGGGCACAGGGCCCCTTGGGGGTTTGCTGTAAGTTCTCACTAGTTCTCACAGGCCTTCGGGGATGCACAGGATGTGTAGAGCCGCACATCCCTCCCCTGACCATTCTGCTGGGAACGGCTTGGGCCAGGGTCCTAGGCAAATACACTTTCCACCTCCCCTCCTGCTCCATCTTCCCACATCCTGGTTGAACCCGTGTGACACAGCTCCCCACCGCCTCTGCCCTTGCCAGTCCTGGAAGTGGCTGGTGTATGGATCCGCCACCTCCCTCACAATCAACCTCATCTCTCTTGCTCAGAGCATAAGGGAGATACAAGGTTAGCAGGTCAGCGAATCTGGGCATCTCCTTTCTGCGCTAGTGTCTGCTTAACTCTTTTCTTCCCGCTTGCCTTGGCCTCTCTGGCCCAGATCCCTGCCTGCTACTTCCTGCTATTGAGCAGCCAAGGATTATACTGGCTAGAGGCAGGAGCTGGCAATCCTGGTGCCCGTGGCTCACAGCCATATGTTTTTAGGCTCCTGCAGGAAGCTCTGCTAAGACACTAGGGAAAGGGATATCTGACCCTTCCCTGCCTTCCCCTGGATGGGGGGCCGGGTGGGGCAGAGCGGACAGGCGGGACAGAGGAAGTGGAGTCAAAAGAGGGTAAAATGATACATGGGTGTGCAATTTGCAAGCTGGGGGTTCTGGGTGCTGAGTGCTAAATACTAGGTAGCTGGGTGCTGGGTACTGGGTGCTGGGTGGCTAGGGGCTGGTTACTGGGTGTCTGGGTGCTAGGTACTGGGTGCTGGGTGGTTGGGTGCTGGGTGACTGGGTGCTTGGTAGCTGGGTGTTGAGTAGCTGGATGGTGTGGTCTGAGTAGTTGGGTGCTGGGTACTGGTTAGATGGGTGCTGGGTGCTAGGTACTAGGTGCCTGGGGTCTGAGTAGCAGGGTTCTGGGAACTGGGTGCTCAGTAGCTGGGTACTGGGTGCTGGCTAGCTGGGTGGCTGGGTTCTGGGTACTGGGTACTGGGTGCTGGGTAGCTGGGTACTGGGTGCTGGGTGTCTGGGTGCTGAGTAGCTGGGTGCTGGGGGCTGGTTGGCTGGGTGCTGGGTACTGGGTGATGGGTGCTGAGTGGTTGTGTCCTGGTGCTGAGTGGCTGGGTACTAGGTGCTGGATTAGGTGCTGGGTAGCTGGGTAACTGGGTGACTGGGTGCTGGGTAGCTGGGTACTGGGTGCTGGGTAGCTGGGTACTGGGTGCTGGGTGATGGGTGCTGAGTGGTTGTGTCCTCGTGCTGGGTGGCTGGGTACTAGGTGCTGGATTAGGTGCTGGATAGCTGGGTAGCTGGGTGGCTGGGTGCTGAGTAGCTGGGTACTGGGTGCTGGGTGTCTGGGTGCTGAGTAGCTGGGTGCTGGGGGCTAGTTGGCTGGGTGCTGGGTACTGGGTGATGGGTGCTGAGTGGTTGTGTCCTGGTGCTGGGTACTGGTTGGCTGGGTACTAGGTGCTGGATTAGGTGCTGGGTAGCTGTGTAGCTGAGTGGCTGGGTGCTGAGTAGCTGGGTACTGGACGCTGATTGGCTAGGTACTAGGTACTGGGTGCTGGGTGGTCGGCGGCTGGGTGCTAGGTACTGGGTTGAGTAGCTGGGTGGCTGGGTGCTGACTAGCTGGATGCTGAGGTCCAAATAACTGGATACTGGGTGCTGAGTAGCTGAGTGCTGGGTTGCTGGGTACTTGGTGCTGGGTACCTGGGTGGTGAATAGCTGGGTGCTGGGGACTGGGTGCTGGGTGGCTAGGTACTGAGTCGCTGGGTGCTGGGTACTGGTTGGGTGCTTAGTAGTTGCATGATGGGTAATGGGGGCTAGGTGCTGAGTAGCTGCATGCTGAAGGCTGGCATCTGGGTGCTGAGTAGCTGGGTGCTGGGTGGCTGGGTGCTGGGTACTGGGTAGCTGGGTACTGGCTGGCTGGGATGCTGGGTACTGGGTGCTGGGTGGCTGGGTGCTGAGTAGCTGGGGACTGGATGCTGATTGGCTGGGTGTTGGTACTGGGTGCTGGGGGGTTAGGTGCTGGGTGGCTGGGTACTTGGTAGCTGGGTAGCTGTGTGGGTGGCTGGTTGCTGGGTAGCTGGGTAGTGGGTGGCTGGGTGCTGGGTACTGGTTCGCTGGGTGCTGAGGGCACTGAGGGTTGAGTACCTGGGTGCTCAGTACTGGGTGCTGAGTAGGTGAGTGCTGGCTGGGTACTGGGGGTTGGGGTGCTGAGTACCTGGGTGCTGAGGGCTGAGCACCTGGGTGGCTGGGTAATGGGTGCTGGGTGCTGAGTAGCTGGGTGCCGGGTGGCTGGGTGCCGGGCCGGGATTCGAGCCCCAGTCCCCCTCCTCCCCGCCCTCCCCTAGGCCCCTTGCCTGTCCGTGTGTCCGTCTGTCCGTCTCTCTCTCAGTTGTCCCTGTGTCCACCCGTCTGTCTGTCTGCCTCGGTTTCCCTGCCCATCCGTCTGTCCGTCTGTCTGTCCCCAGGCCTGGGACCCTGTGCGCCTGTCGCTCTGTGCGTCCGTCCATCTGTCTACGTTCATTGGTCCCTGTCTGTCCGTCCATCCGTCTGTCTCCTTGTCTGTCTGTCCGTCCGTCTGCCCATCTGTCTGTCCGTCTGTCTCTCGCTGCATGTCTGTCTGTCCATCTGTCTCCCTGTTCGTCCATCTGTCCGTCTGTCTGTCCATCCGTCTGCCTGCCGTCCGTCTGTCTCTGTGTCTGTCACACTGCTTGTGTGTCCGTCTGTGTGTCCGTCTGTCTGTCTGTCTGTCTGTCTGTCCATCTGTCTCTCTCCCTGTCTCCCTATTTGTCCATCTGTCCTCCCTGTTCGTCCGTCTGTGTCTCTGTCTTTCCATCTGTGTCTTTTCGTCCATCTGTCTGTCCATCTGTCCGTCTGTCAGTCTCCCTGTCCATCCGTCCATCTATGTCTGTCTGTCCATTTGTCCGTCTCCCTGTCTGTCTTTTCCATCTGTCCGTCCATCCGACTGTCTCCTTGTCTGTCTGTCTGTCTGTCTGTCTCCCTGTCTGTCTATCTCCCTGTCCATCTGTCTGTGTCTCTCTAGCTGCCTGACTGTCCCACAGCCGGTCTAACCGTCTGTCTGTCTGTTTGTCTCAGTCTGTGTCACCCCGTCTGTCTGTCTGTCTGTGTTAGTGCCTGTTCCTGTCTGTGTGTCTCCCTCCCTGTCTCTGTGTCCACCCGTCTGTCCGTCTCTCCCTTCCCCTGTGGGGCAGCCGGAGCGACAGACAGTGAGCCAGGCCCTGCGGCCCCGAGAGCGACCAAGCACCCAGCACCCCTCACGGAGGCACGGGAGGAGGACTGAGCGCCTAGCACACACACAGAGGACTGAGCACCCAGCACCTCATGTGGAGGAACGGGAGGAGAACTGAGCGCCCAGCGCCTCCTGTGGATTCATGGGAGGAGGACTGAGCACCCAGGCCCTCGTGTGGGACACAGGACTAACTGCCCAGCACCCACATGAGAAGACTGAGCACCCAGCACTTTGTGTGGAGGCACGGGAGGACTGAGCACCCAGCACCTCGTATGCAGACACCGGGGGAGGACTGAGCACCCAGCACCTCGTATGCAGACACCGGGGGAGGACTGACCACCCAGCACTAACAAAGGAGACTGAGCACCCAGCACCTTGTGTGGAGACACCAGGGGGACTGAGCACCCAGCATCTTGTGTGGAGATGCCGGGGGAGGACTAGGCACCCAGCACCCACGCAGGAGGACTCAGTACCCTAACCCTGGGTACGTGTGTGCATGCGGGGGGGGGGGGGCTGGGGTGACCCCAGCGGCGCCATGATCAGGGCCCAGGCTGCAGGCTCAGCTCCACCACGGGCCATGGCTCCGCCTCCTCCTCCTCCTCCTCCTCCTCCTCCTCCTCCTCCTCCTCCTCCTCCTCCTCCTCCTCCCAGCGGAGGACAGGGGGAGTTGCACGGCTGTCCGGCTGTCCGTGTGTCCATCCGCCCATCTCTTTGTCTGTCCGTCTGTCTCCCTCTGTGTCTGTCCGTCCATCCATTTGTCCATGTGTCCGTCTGTCTCCAGGTCTGTCTGCCCGTCTGCTCATCTGTCCATCTGTCCATCCATCCGTCCGTCTGTCTGTCTCCCTGTTTCTCCGTCTGTCTGTCTGACCATCTGCTCAGTGTGTTTGTCCGTCTGTCTCCAGGTCCATCTGTCCATGACTGTCTGTCTCCCTGTGTGTCTCACTGTGTGCTCATCTGTCTGTCCGTCTCCCTCTCTTGTCTATCTGTCTCCATGATGTCCATCTGTCCATCCGTCCATCTGTGTCTTTTTGTCATCTGTCTGTCTCCAGTTCTGTCTGTCTGTCTCCCTGTCCACCTGTCTGTCTGTCCTGCTCAGACTAAATACTCCCCGCCAGTGTTGGGACCGAGTACTCCCGGGTGTTGCACTGAGTACTCCCATGCACAGGGCCAGCTGGTACCGGAAGTCATGCTTGCTCCACTGCCTCCAGGTCCTGTGTGGCTCCCACATACCTGCCAGCCCCGGAGGCTGCAGGCAATGCTCACGTTTCACAGGGGGTCAAAGTGTTCTGAAAACTGCCACAGATGAATGGAGGAACACCGGGTGGGGTGGGGGGGCTCGAAACTGCCCTCGGTGGTTCCAGGGATACTTGAAACTGCCCTTGTGGGTCTTGGGGGACACTCAAAACTGCCCTGGATGCTCATGGGGACAGTGGAAACCGCCCTCCATCCACCAAGGTGCTCGTGTGGACACTTGAAACCGCCCTCAGCGGTCCTCGGGGACACTTAAAACCGCCCTGGATGGTCCTGGGAAAACTTGAAGCTGCTTTTGGGGGTCATGGGGAACCCTTGAAATCGCCCTCGGTGTTCTTGGGGACACTTTAAACTGCCCTTGGTGGTCTCTGGGATACTTGAAACCGCCCTGGGTGGTCCAGGGGGTACTGGAAACCACCCTCACCAATTTCACGGGCATAGAGCCAGGCGTCCAGGAAGTGGACGGGGCCAGCGGAGCTCGAGCCGGTGACCAGGGCGTAGGTCTGGGCCCAGAGGCCATCAAGATCGGGGAGGATGCAGCCCACCTGGAGGCCGGACTGGCACATGTCGGCCAGCACTCATGGTACAGGCCGGTCCTAGGGAGTGATGGGGCATTAGAAACTCACAATGGCCGAAGGGGGGGACATTAGAAACCGACAATGGCCAACAGAGGTGGCATTACAAACTGACAATGCCAAAGAGAGGCGTTAGAAACTGACAATGGCGGGATGAGCGGGAACATTAGAAACCGACAATGGTGCAGAGGGGGCATTGAAACCGGCAGGGGTGGCCCCACCTGGAGTCCGGATCCTGAAGCAATACTGTGTCCCCCGCGGTGCCTGCGGCCCCAGTGCCCATGAGCAGTTCAGGGCCTGGGCCTCGAAGACATAACACACAAGGCCTGGGGAAACGACATGGCGGGGGGGGGGTGGAGGGTGGAGGGCCTGTGGGGAGACTTACCCCTGAACCTTCAACCCCACGACCTCTGACCCTTCAACCCCAAAACCCCTGACCCTTCAACCCCATGTCCCCTGACTCGTCCAACCCATGACCCCTGACCAGTTCAACCCCATGATTCCTGAACTTTCAACCCAATGACCCCTGAACCTTCAACATATGACCTGTGACCCCTGACCCTCGATCCCCCCCCCTACGGAACCTCAGGACCTCACTCGGGTTTGTGAACCCCAGGCCTTTGGTCAGGGGCCTCCTGGCCACAGTGAGTGTAACCTCGAACTCGACTCCCTGGTACCACAGGAGATCCCAGAATTCGCAGCTACATTGTCCGACGGAGACCTTGGAGAGCGGAGGTTCGGTGCCTTGACATAAACCGGAACACCTGGGAGATCCATTCGTCCATCCATGCCTCAACTTAGCCCCCGGATCACCAGGGAATGTGGGCCAGCCCACCCCTGCCTCAGTTTACCCCACAGCCCCCACCATTGGCCTCCCAGGGTGGGGGCCTGGTGTCTCCGTCGTGCCTCGATTGTCCCAACTGTCCAGCAGTGTGACCGACCCCTTGTTCGGGTTCACAACGATGCACCGGGCCTCTGTGGTGGTGGCCACACAGTGCAAGCTTAGCCTGTGGCTCCTGGAGTCGAAGGTCAGGCCCAGGTCAGGTACAGGGTTAGGGGTCGCAGGGCCCAAGGTTGGGGGGGGTCTCAGGGGTTAGGAGGGCGCGGGGAAGCTTCCAGAAGATGGTGTGGGAGTCTCTGGTTGGGTTGGGGGGGTCCACGAGGAACAAAGGTGAGAAGTCAGGATCATCCATACAAGGATACTGTGTTCGAATCCTCCCTTGGGCTGATGGAGGAACCAGAAAGGAGGTGAGTTACCCGGATGAGCTTCAGCCATGAGGACGAGGAGGAGGAGGAGGAGGGGGGAGGAAGATGGAGGCTGCAGACCAGGGGAGGATCAGGGCAGGAGGCCTGGACCTGGAGAGCACTGTGGAGAGACCAATGGGGATGGGTGGGTGGGGTGGGTGGGTGGATGATTGGGTGGATGGGTGGAAGAGTGGGTGGATTGATCGGTGGGGGGGTGGATGGGTGGGTGGATCTATGGGTGGGTGGATGGGTGGATGGGTGGGTGGATGAATGATGGGTGGGTAGATGGGTGGGTGGATGGTTGGGTGGGTGGGTGGATGGATGGGTGGGTGGGTGGATGGATGGGTGGGTGGGTGGATGGGTGGGTGGATGGATGGGTGGGTGGGTGGATAATTGGGTGGGTGGGTGGGTGGGGGATGGGTGCTTGATCTCATCCCCTCTCTCCTTCCCACTCCCTCTCCTCCCTGGTGGCCCCTGGGGCTTTCACACTCAATGCAGGCCATTGGCACATCGGGTCAGGGTGGGGCAGCCAGGTGCCCGTCTCAGTTCCGGGGGTTTGGGCTGTCAGGTGTGGACCCCCGGGTGGGTGTCCTGGGGAGCTTGGGGCGGCTGGGCCCCGACGTTTCTGGGCTCCGGACGGGGAGTGGATGCCGCTTCCCCTTTCTCGCTTCTCCTGGGGGTTTCCTGGCTCCTGGGCATCTCATTCTCCTTTCTCGGGGATGGGGAAGCCAAGGCGGCACCCCGGTGAGGACAGGCCTTGGGGCCTCGGGGGTGCGGGTGCCATTCACAGACAGACAGACAGACAGACAGACAGACCTGAGTCCTCCTTGGGTGGTGGTGCTGGGTGCTGAGTCCTCCTGGTTGGTGGTATTATGTGCTGAGGCCTCCTGGGTGGTGGTATTGAGTGCTGAGTCCTCCTTGGGTGGTGGTGCTGGGTGCTGAATCCTCCTTGGGTGGTGCTGGGTGCGTCTCCCAGACAGAGAGACACAGTCCAGTCGGAGAAATGGGGGGGCGGACAGAGGGACGGACATGTGGATTGGGAGACGGAAAAGGAGCGACGGGCGGACACACAGACGGAGAGAGGCGCAGACACACAGACAGACGGACAGACAGGACAACATAGAGACAGACAGGGAGACAGACACACAAGAGATGGACAGACAGATGGACAGGGAGACAGACACATAGACAGACAGATGGATGGACAGATGCAGGGGGCCCTGCACCCCGGGCGCTCTCCTGACCAGCAGGAGAGGCAAGGAGGCCCGCCCCTCCCCGCCGAGGGTGAACCCAGAATAGGTAATAAGCAGCAAGTCACCCGCACGCAGCCCAACCCAACCTTTATGCCACAGTTAGATGGTCAGTCGACTTGGGCAGAGTTCAAGACCGCTCTCTGTTTATTGGCGCGAACCCCATCTTAAGTATGGGCAATGGCAGCAGGAAGAGGAGGGGTGTAACATACCTAGTCAGGGGCTACGATTGGCGGTCGGAGCTGTCCGTCAAGGGTGGAAGGCCATGGGACCTCCCTAAGGGGCGGCCTGAGTCTATGTCACTACCAGCAGGACCACCCCAGGTTACTGCCTAGAGCTGCCTTCCAGTTCCGGACCCCGAAGGCAGGCGGGGTTAGCCAGGATCCCTCTCCCCGGAGGCGGTGCAACAGTCACACAACTCCAGGGCGTGCACAGTCGGGGCCAGGCAGTGCGCCCCACATCTCCTCCCTTTTCTGTTTAATAAGCTGGTGGATGTCCTACTCGAGAAAGCGCCTGTCTTAGGTCGTCCCCCCTGAAGGATCTTACCTGTCATTGGCTGGCCATCCTAGCTCGTCGGGCCACCCTGCCTATGAGGCTTGCCAGCCCCAGCAAAGGAACAAGGGGGGAGGAGAGGGGTCTGTGCTCAAGAGGAGGCCCTGCTATTTCTGCCTCACGCCTGTGCGCTCTCTTAGGCTGCACATCCTGGAAGGGGCCATGACCAATTTCATAGGGTTCCCAAATGGCTAAAGGCAGCATAATGCTGCCAAACCACCGTTGACTGGACAGCTCTGGCTCATTGCTTAAGAACTAGGGGAAGCCTATTTGCCCTAGCATGGTCAGGTGTAAATACAGAGGCTATATAAGCACAGAGGCAAATGCAAACACAGGTCATGGGGGTCTCTCCCACGAGGAGGAGGGGGTAGGGGAGCCACCAGCATTCCTTCCAGAGGGACCAGCCAACACAGCAAGCCTGCAGCTCCCAATGAACAGTACCCACACCTTGCTCCCTGTTGATCTTGCTAGCACCTGGCACTGGACCGTACATGGGGGGAATGGAGTGGATCGGGTGAGAGAACAGAAACACTTATTTCCTTGAAGCTAAGAACATAATGGGAGGGCTGAAAGTGAGGAAGTGGGTGGATGGACCTTGAATAAACATTCAGAACCATCTAGTTCTCCTTTCTGTTACAACCTAAAGCCTGCAAGACCAGAGATCTGTCACACAACTCTCCTCTATCTTATTGGCACCAAAAGGGTCCGAGGACATGTTAGATTGTTGCAGAGCCATAAATGAAGTACTCATTTTCAATACTTGATGCACTTAGGGTACATTTGAAACCCATTTCCCTCTTCTACCTTTACGCTTCTATCTCCCTAACACACCTGAAGCCAAGTTTATCATCCAATTGAGGAGGAAGAGAGCAGAGGAGGAGGAGAGCAGAGGAGGAAGAGAGCAAAGGAGGCAGAGAGCAGTGGAGGAGGAGAGCAGAGGAGAGCAGAGGAGCTCAGAGGAGTGCAGAGGAGAGCATTATTTATTTTTGTTTGTTTTGCTCCCAGCTGGGAGGAGAGCCACAGGCTGAGGATGGTCCTTGCCTGCGGGTCCCCGTGCTGAGCCCCATACAGGTCCCTCACCGCGCCTGCCTAGCACCTACTCTGCCAACTACTTGTGCAGCCGCCAGGACTGAACTTTGGAGGACTTGTCGCTACTCCTCTGGCCAGTTATCTTGGCAGGAGGTAGAAGGTGGCCAGAGGACCCCCCCCTTACCATGCTGGTGAAGAAGCCTGTGGGGAAGGGAGCAGGGTGAAAGGCTGGATCTGAAGAACCCAGCCCTTCCAGGCAGCATTGCACCTGTGCCATGCCCCCGTGCACCACCCTGGCCACCCATCCTCTCCGGGGTGGCCATGATTTCGTGTCTGTAACTTGGGGTGAAAACCAACGACCTTCAGGCGAGGATCCTCACCCTGGAATCTGCTAAAAGGGCACCCTCCGTTCCCCTGCTGCCGGAGAAGGCAGATCAGCTGAAGACCATAGTACTTGAGTGGAGCGACTTCTCGCTCAGGTGTGTGAGGCTGGGCCTTGCTCGAGGGGGAGTTGCATGTGGATAGAATTTTGCACAGGTTCAGTCAGTCTACAGGATCCACCCTTACTGGTTATACAGTTGATTTGGGATGTGTGAGCCTCTGTGGTATCTATTTATTCAAGTCCCTTCCTTGGTTTCTCTCCAAGTCTGTGTGGAGGATCTTCCCTCTGTCTTCCTTAAGGATTGCATGTTGCAATGGCAGTAGGGGCTTTGCCCGGCTGTTTAGTTTTGTGGAGTCTGGGCTGTCAGCATTCTCAGTCCTATGGAGAATATTCATTGTAATGCTCACATCTGTTTTTCATTTGATAAGGTTAGGCCTTATCAATAGAGAATGGTAAGCACTCTTAAAAGTGAAATAAGCCCATAGATTTAAAAATTCATTTAACTCGGAATTCTTTTCATATTAATTGTTTAAAAATTGGGAAAAAAAAGTTTTCCTTTGTTTTTTTGGAGGGGGAGAGTTAACAGAGTTTGTGCTCAGATATTGATGAATGGAGAATTGAAAGGGATTCCTTTAAAGATGACTTAGACTCCAGTAGGGAGAGGGTAGTTTTTCTGCCAGTGGAGAGATGCAGTAGTTGCAGCCCGAATGTGATAAAGTATGTCTACAACATTGGCTGTTATTGATAGGACACACATTGCCATGAGCTGCATTGTTAGTGCCGGAGTTTTGCCTTGGCTGTGCAGGGAGAGGGTGGGGATAGTTGAATAATGAAGAAAGGTATTCCCCAAATCTTTCAATCTATGTCAATGTTAAATTGATTTTTAAATTAAAAACAAAATTATGTCTTGAGTACTGTTAGCATTGGCTAAGATCCATGCACTTACATAAATGCTGTTTGTGCAGGCTATCAATCATTATTAACAGCCACAGAGGAAGAGTCCCTGAAGAACTCACAGAACTGGGATACTACTGCTAGCTCTTAATATATCTTCTTTTCCTACAGGATTCCTACGAACACATGGCTAAACTGAGAGTCACAAGAGAAACACCTTCTGAGTGCAACTGTCCAGCAGGTAAGAAATGAAACTTAACTAGGTTCCATCTAGGGGAGAGCATTTGCAAACAAACGATCATATGCCTGTCAGGTCTACCTGTAACAGTAACAGAGAAAGAATGCAGACCCAACTTGCTTTAAGAAAATCAACATGTCTCCCTTTGACAGATGGTGAGTAAAGCCACAAATATTATTTTAAGCAGCATACCAGTGTCTGTGAGGGGAAAAAAAAGAGCTAATCACCATGAAAAATATTGGCAAGGGGATATACAAATTTCTTAGTATCCCGGATTGAAAAGTCATCTTCAATTTTATTAAATAACTTCAGTGTTCGTGGTGAACCTGGTCTGAATAGCTGTGAAGCCCTGGTGTCTAATGTTATATTAGTGCAGAGTTTTTTGTGGTTATTATATTCGCAAGTGATCTGACCTGTAGGTAAAAATGAAGACTAAAGGAAATTAGTTCTTTATTTTGTTCTCAGTACCTTGCCAGAAATATTCTTCCATGTTGTCCATTTTTCTGTGTAGTTATAAGAAACCATAGTGACAGTGTGTATTAGAAGGATAGAGACGACAGGGTAGTGAATGAGCACCCCCACTACCCACCCCCGAATCATTAAATCTTCATTCAGAGACTTCTGAGCCTTGGTTGTTGTCTGTAGACCTAACAATTTAAAAGCTCTTGGAATATGGCCAGGGGAAGGCATTTAGTGGATACAATATTATATAAGGCATCAAAACTCCCATGAATCTCAAGAAGTTCTTTAGATAAACATGGTGAATGTATTTATGAACATTCTAGTTTCTTTCATCCTTATGCATGGAAAATGAGTCTTTTTCTCTCATATGGAAGAGCTCATTTCAATGTAGTCATGTGCTTCATAATGACACTTCAACCCAAGACAGGTCACAAATATAACAGTAGACCCCTAAGATTGTGTAACCTAGTGATGTCATAGCCAGCTTAGTTTGTGTGAGTGAGCTGTGTGATGTTTGCTCAGCAGTGGGATGGCAACAGCACAGCCCTTAGAATACGCCCCAGTTATGATTAAGCTGCAGGTGACTGTGAAAAACTTTGCGGCTGCTGTTCACTGCTGGCTCACGCCTGTAATCCTGGCTACTCAGTAGGTGGAGATCTGAGAATTGCAGTTCAAAGCCAGCCTAGTCAGCAAAGTCTATGAGACTCTTATCTCCAACAAACTAAGGAAAAGCTTGAAAAGGCACTGTGGCTCAAGTGGTAGAACGCTAGCCTTGAGCACAGAGAGGCTCAGGGATAGCACCCAAGACCCTGAGTCCAAGCCCCGGGACTGGGGATAAAAAGACTACTGCCTGTAATTTCTTATAGATTGCGGTTGGTTTTTGTCTCATGATAATTAGTTCAGGCACAGTTTAGACTTTTCAATTTTCAGGTTATACAGCATAAAAGCTTTTAGTATTTGTATTTAGTATTTGTATTTGACCATCTTTGAGATATATTATTTTTTCAGTGAAGGCTTTTGATGAGAAGACAAAGCGTGGATGTTTGACATTGTGTGTTTCATCCTGAGTAGTTGAGAAAGACCTCAGAAGTAGATATTCTAGGGAAGAACTTTTCCAGGACAGGAATGAAATCACAGCTGCCCCTGCCCCATAGAGATGATGTTAATTTCCCCCGACAGTGGGTAGGGTAGGTATAGGACTTCACAAATCACACCTGGCAGGAAAGAGCATCTTTTGAATATACAAAAAAATCCAGTACACGGGCTGTGTGTATGTGGGGAGCTTAAATTTATTTGGAAGATTCATAACAAACTTGGTAAAATGTTGAAAAGTGACCACACTGAGTTCTATTTCCAGAGGAGATACTATTGTTTTGATGATGCTTCATGTAGGCCAGTGATTGAACTCTTGTCATCTGGGAGAAAGCTATTATCCTTAAGAGTTTGCTGTATATTCCCTGGGGATGATTATTACAGACTTTGTTTTTTCCATCTTGCTTTATTTGGGGTCAGTCCTGGGCCTTGGACTCAGGGCCTGAGCACTGTCCCTGGCTTCTTCCCGCTCAATGCTAGAACTCTGCCACCTTAGCCACAGCGCCCCTTCTGGCCGTTTTCCATATATGTGGTGCTGGGGAACCGAACAGAGAGCTTCTTGCCACTAGGCCATATTCCCAGCCTTGTTTTTCCATCTTAATGTGATAAATGAATAATAAACAGCAATTCTCTTGGGTTGTTGTTTATTGGTTGCTCTATCACCTGCTTTCCTTCTTGCCACCACTAGAACTCTGCATTACATCAGTTTTTACCTGGCTCCTTGGGAGGGAACTCTGAAGGGGAACATTCAAACACACAGAACCAGATGGGGTTTTTGGTGAGTTACAGAAATAAACTCAGTTCTGCTGTCCAATAACAAGACATCACCCAAACGCAGGCTTTGTGTTAAAAGATTCTGGAGAAAACCAGCTGATGCAGGATTATCTTAGGGAATGAGCTGGCTGGCCAAAAGGGCT
>NW_025961525.1:0-32148 GCF_023159225.1 Perognathus longimembris pacificus
CCGGGTCACCCCAGCCCCCCCCCCCCGCATGCACACACGTACCCAGGGTTAGGGTACTGAGTCCTCCTGCGTGGGTGCTGGGTGCTCAGTCCTCCCCCGGCATCTCCACACAAGATGCTGGGTGCTCAGTCCCCCCCTGGCGTCTCCACACAAGGTGCTGGGTGCTCAGTCTTCCTTTGTTAGTGCTGGGTGCTCAGTCCTCCCCCGGTGTCTGCATATGAGGTGCTGGGTGCTCAGTCCTCCCGTGCCTCCACACAAAGTGCTGGGTGCTCAGTCTTCTCATGTGGGTGCTGGGCAGTTAGTCCTGTGTCCCACACGAGGGCCTGGGTGCTCAGTCCTCCTCCCATGAATCCACAGGAGGCGCTGGGCGCTCAGTTCTCCTCCCGTTCCTCCACACGAGGTGCTGGGTGCTCAGTCCTCCTGTGTGTGTGCTAGGCGCTCAGTCCTCCTCCCGTGCCTCCGTGAGGGGTGCTGGGTGCTTGGTCACTTTCTGGGCCGCAGGGCCTGGCTCACTGTCTGTCGCTTCGGCTGCCCACAGGGGAAGGGAGAGACGGACAGACGGGTGGACACAGAGACAGGGAGGGAGACACACAGACAGGAACAGGCACTAACACAGACAGACAAACAGACAGACAGGCGGTTAGACCGGCTGTGGGACAGTCAGGCAGCTAGAGAGACACAGACAGATGGACAGGGAGATAGACAGACAGGGAGACAGACAGACAGACAGACAAGGAGACAGTCGGATGGACGGACAGATGGAAAGACAGACAGGGAGACGGACAAATGGACAGACAGACATAGATGGACGGATGGACAGGGAGACTGACAGACGGACAGATGGACAGACAGATGGACGAAAAGACACAGATGGAAAGACAGAGACACAGACGGACGAACAGGGAGGACAGATGGACAAATAGGGAGACAGGGAGAGAGACAGATGGACAGACAGACGGACAGACAGACAGACGGACACACAGACGGACACACAAGCAGTGTGACAGACACAGAGACAGTCGGACGGCAGACAGACGGATGGACAGACAGACGGACAGATGGACGAACAGGGAGACAGATGGACAGACTGACATGCAGCGAGAGACAGATGGACAGACAGATGGGCAGACGGACAGACAGACAAGGAGACAGACGGATGGACGGACAGACAGGGACCAATGAACGTAGACAGATGGACGGACGCACAGAGCGACAGGCTCACAGGGTCCCAGGCCTGGGGACACACAGACGGACAGACGGATGGGCAGGGAAACCGAGGCAGACAGACAGACGGGTGGACACAGGGACAACTGAGAGAGAGACGGACAGACGGACACACGGACAGGCAAGGGGCCTAGGGGAGGGCGGGGAGGAGGGGGACTGGGGCTCGAATCCCGGCCCGGCACCCAGCCACCCGGCACCCAGCTACTCAGCACCCAGCACCCATTACCCAGCCACCCAGGTTCTCAGCCCTCAGCACCCAGGTACTCAGCACCCCAACCCCCAGTAACCAGCCAGCACTCACCTACTCAGCACCCAGTACTGAGCACCCAGGTACTCAACCCTCAGTGCCCTCAGCACCCAGCGAACCAGTACCCAGCACCCAGCCACCCACTACCCAGCTACCCAGCAACCAGCCACCCACACAGCTACCCAGCTACCAAGTACCCAGCCACCCAGCACCTAACCCCCCAGCACCCAGTACCAACACCCAGCCAATCAGCATCCAGTCCCCAGCTACTCAGCACCCAGCCACCCAGCACCCAGTACCCAGCATCCCAGCCAGCCAGTACCCAGCTACCCAGTACCCAGCACCCAGCCACCCAGCACCCAGCTACTCAGCACCCAGATGCCAGCCTTCAGCATGCAGCTACTCAGCACCTAGCCCCCATTACCCATCATGCAACTACTAAGCACCCAACCAGTACCCAGCACCCAGCGACTCAGTACCTAGCCACCCAGCACCCAGTCCCCAGCACCCAGCTATTCACCACCCAGGTACCCAGCACCAAGTACCCAGCAACCCAGCACTCAGCTACTCAGCACCCAGTATCCAGTTATTTGGACCTCAGCATCCAGCTAGTCAGCACCCAGCCACCCAGCTACTCAACCCAGTACCTAGCACCCAGCCGCCAACCACCCAGCACCCAGTACCTAGTACCTAGCCAATCAGCGTCCAGTACCCAGCTACTCAGCACCCAGCCACTCAGCTACCCAGCTACCCAGCACCTAATCCAGCACCTAGTACCCAGCCAACCAGTACCCAGCACCAGGACACAACCACTCAGCACCCATCACCCAGTACCCAGAACCCAGCCAACCAGCCCCCAGCACCCAGCTACTCAGCACCCAGACACCCAGCACCCAGTACCCAGCTACTCAGCACCCAGCCACCCAGCTACCCAGCTATCCAGCACCTAATCCAGCACCTAGTACCCAGCCACCCAGCACCAGGACACAACCACTCAGCACCCATCACCCAGTACCCAGCACCCAGCCAACCAGCCCCCAGCACCCAGCTACTCAGCACCCAGACACCCAGCACCCAGTACCCAGCTACCCAGCACCCAGTACCCAGCACCCAGAACCCAGCCACCCAGCTAGCCAGCAGCCAGTACCCAGCTACTGAGCACCCAGTTCCCAGAACCCTGCTACTCAGACCCCAGGCACCTAGTACCTAGCACCCAGCACCCATCTAACCAGTACCCAGCACCCAACTACTCAGACCACACCATCCAGCTACTCAACACCCAGCTACCAAGCACCCAGTCACCCAGCACCCAACCACCCAGCACCCAGTACCTAGCACCCAGACACCCAGTAACCAGCCCCTAGCCACCCAGCACCCAGTACCCAGCACCCAGCTACCTAGTATTTAGCACTCAGCACCCAGAACCCCCAGCTTGCAAATTGCACACCCGTGTATCATTTTACCCTGTTTTGACTCCACTGCCTCTGTCCCGCCTGTCCGCTCTGCCCCACCCAGCCCCCCATCCATCGCCCGTCCTGCCCTGGCCTGAGCCTTCCAGTGCCCCAAGCAGAAACAACAGGAAACCGCCAGGGTGGGGCGGGGCTGGCCAAGGAAAGCAAAGATTTATCATTTCAACTTCACATCTGAGTAGTTCATTAAGAATGGGTAGCCATTTGACAGGCAGATACCAATGGGGAAGATTCCAGGAAGAAGAGACAGAGACAGGAACACAGGAAGAGAACAACTCTCTAGAAACCAGGAATTCCTGCTGCTGAATGCCATTAGCATTGTGAAAATTAAAAAGAAGCTGGGGTCAATTTGGGCTCCTTCCATAAGGCAGTGGAGAAGAGGTATTTAAGCATAAGACATACATTTTAGAAGTGTCCCAATGTACAGGGTGCTGGTGGCTCATGCCTGTCTGTCATCCTAGCTACTCAGAAGGCTGACCTTAGAGGATCATGGTTGAATGCCAGTGAAGACAAGAATGTCTGTTAAAGAGTCTCATCTCCAATTAACTACAAAAAAAACAAAAACAAAAACCTGGAAGAGGCACTGTGGCTCAAAGAGACAGAGGACTAGCCTTGAAAGGAAAGGAAGAAGGGCTGGGAATATGGCCTAGTGGTAGAGTGCTTGCCTTGTATACATGAAGCCATGGGTTCAATTCCTCACCACCACATATAGCAAAAAGCAAGAAGTGGAGCAATGGCTCAAGTGGTAGTGTACTAGCCTTGAGCAAAACAAAAACAAAAGCCTGGGACAGTGCTCAGGACCTGAGTCCAGGACTGGCAATGAAGGAAGGAAGGAAGGAAGGAAGGAAGGAAGGAAGGAAGGAAGGAAGGAAGGAAGGAAGGGAGAAAAGAAAGAGAGGAAGAAAGAAAGAGAGAAAGGAAGATAGTGAGTGAACTCAGGGTCAGCACCTGCGTTCATGCCCCACAAACAATAACAACAACAAAGAATCCACAAAATGCTAGTTTTCCAATAAAAGATTAAAAATTTGTTAGAAATATGTTGCTAACTTATTAAAAAAAGACCCTAACACTTCAATTTTTAAATTTAGCTCAAATGAGCAAAGCATCAGGCAGAACTTCATATGGTCCTATTTAAAAGGATCACATTGGCACTGAACTACATTGAGCTCCTACATCATCATCAGTATAGAGAAAATGAGTCTAACCTTACATTTCTTGTTTTTCAGAAAATGGAAAATGCTGAACTCTCATATAATTATTACTTCTAAATAGGCATAATTAGTTGGTTGAGAGCAATCATGATAGACCTAGTAGTTTTCAATGTTATCAAAAGTTCTAAAGGCCATCTTTGATCAGGAATCTTATTTTAGAATAATCCTCACAGCTACCATGTGCCAGCAAAAAACTCAGCCTTATAATTAGAAAGACAGCATCACCTCCACTTGGAGTAGCCAGCAGCCTCTCAATGTGTTTTCCTTTTTTTTAAAAAAAATATATATAATTACTTATTTATTGTCAAAGTGATATACAGAGGGGTCACAGATCCATACATTAAGCCATGTTTTCTTATACGCAAATTATGATTTCAATACATACCCGATCTAATATTCAGGATGTTTTAGGAATGAAATGAGATAATTAATGTAAGATCAATTACCAACAATTTTTAGAAAGCCGAGCTGTATGAAAGCTCACACCTCATTGTTGGATCCTCAGAATTCATAGCATCTAGGACCATGCAACTCATTGTGTTTTACATCACACTTCTTCATATACATATGGGACCATCATATTATATTTCATTGTCCTTTCAAGGGTTCTACTCATTTATTTTTTTAAAGAAAATCTCAATACCAAAATGTGCACTCTAGTTCTCTAATTCTCTAAGAATAATGTAGTTTGCTGCATACAAACTACTGTCATTATGTATTTCTAAGCCATGTACATTGAACATAACAAAATGTGTTAAAATTAAAACACATGATTTAGCCAGGCACCTGGGGCTCATACCGGTAAACCTGGATACTCAGCAAGCTGAGATGCAGAGGGTCAGGGTTCAAAGCCAGCCCATTCAGTAAAGTCCAAAAGACTCCATCTCCAATTAACCAGTGAAATGCTGGGCTAGATGTGTAAGTGGCAGAATACCAGCTGAGTGGGCATACATGCCAGGATGAAGCCTTGAATTCAAACCTTGTTACTACAGGTGGTGGGAGAGGAGAGGAGAGAAAAGGGGAGGACAGGGGAGAGGAGTGGAGGGGAGGAGAGGGGAAGGGAGGGGAGGACAGGAGAGGAGAGGAGAGGAGAGAGAGCACAATACATGGTTTAATAAGATTCTAATAGTTCAATACCTATTTTTGTAGCTTTAGACTGGTTTACAGAAGGAAAAGATATTTCACAAGTGAATGAACGATTATGGAAAGCAAATTGCTGTCTTCCACATAATAAACACATAAACAATCTTCCAAGTAATGTTTTACATCTACATAACTGATTAACTAGAAAATATGCCAAAATACTTGAATTAGGAAAAGCAGTTCATCACTTAAAATATTGTAATTTATCTTTACAATCAGTTTGTAAAAACAACAACAACAAAAACAAAAAAGTAGCTGCTAAGTGCCAGTGGCTCTCACCTGTAATCCTAACTTCTCAGAAGCTTATGAGCTGAGACTCACAGCTCAAATCCATCCAGGCAGGAAAGTCTATGAGACTCATCTCCAAATAACTACCAAAAAAAGCTGGAAGTGGACCTGTGGTTCAAATGATAGTCTGCTAGCCTTCAGCACAAGAACAGCACCCAAGCCCTGAGTTCAAGCCTCAGGACTGGCATAATGAACAATCATAAATAGACCCAACATATTCGACTAGCAATGTGGCTTAGCGGCAGAGTGCTCACCTAGCATGCATGAAGCCCTGGGTTCCATTCCTCCCCACCACATAAACAGAAAAAGGTGGAAGTAGTGCTGTGTGTGTGTGTGTGAATAAAAGCAGCTCAGGGACAGTGCTCAAGCCCTGAGTTCAAGCCTCAGAACTGGCAAAATAAAAGCAACATTAAATTAAGTATATAACCCTCCTGGTAATACTAATGAGAAATCATTAGTCCAAGGCCCAGGACTGGCCAAAAAAAAAAAAAAAAGAACCTAAATGCTTACATACAGTACTTAGAAATTTTCTAAGCACTATCTGCTGTGTATCTGTTTTCTAATACTGTACAGTAATATGGTAATACTATCATGACATTATAGCTGATTAATATACTCTATGAAGTTTTTAGTAAGTGCCACCACAGTAACAGCAGCTAACTGAGTATTACCACAAGTAATTGAGACCATGAGTGACAGGTGGTTGAACTTCTCTTTGTGTTTAAAAAACAAAATGAGTTTTCACACAAAAGGAGAAGGGATGGACTCACGGGAGGGGCCCAGAGAAGGTGATATCTACCAACTTTTTCGAAGTGACTATGTAAGGAAATAAAAACATAGTCCTCTACTTTGAGAATTGTACTCAAGTCAAAAGTCCCTTCTGGTGGCCACCCATCTTGAAAGTGAGACACTCAGAAGAGCAGAGAGTCACCCACTTTCCTTTCTTGATCTCTACACTATTATTGTGAGTAACTTCCTTCCAGTGGGCTAAAGTCAAGTCCACGGGAGTGGAAGGGACGTCGCCCATGCCTATCAGTCTTGTCAGTTGTGCAGTCCACAAAATAACAAGAGGTAAAACAATTCCAATAAAACAGAAGAAACAATACACACAGGCCTGATATTTAAAAGACTGACAAAATGGAGATCTCCTAAGCTGATCCGCTGGCTCCTGTGAAGAAGCAAAAGTAGCAGACCCAAGATCAAGGTGGGCAGGTTGAGCCTCCGTTAGGAGGCCCTCCTGGTCAGTTCCTGCCAAAAAGCGAACTGACTTGCACCATACAAGAAAGGCGAGGTTGGACAATCACGATGGGCACCCCACCACCTTGGGACCAAGAGGAGGAAGAAGAGGCGAGGGATTCTGGCACACAGGCCTGCCCCACTCTCTGCTTGCAGCTCCATGCTTCTTGGTGTAGACCTGAGCGGTAATGAATGCCTTCCCAGGTTGGGGCACTACTGGGGGCCTAATCCTGTGGTCCTGTTGCATTCCCATTTCTCCCTTGATTTCTTTCCCCCAAAGTTTGTTGCTACCCAGGTCACCCAAGCTGCATGGTTGAGGGAACGGGATACTGGTGAGGACAGCAGCTAGAGGCACAAGTGCCAATGGACTGGCCAGTAAGCAGCGCTGGGCTCCTTAGCCATGCCCACCACCAGAATATCACCCTTGACTTGAGCAAGTAGGACACTTTCCCCGGAAACCCTTTAGCACCTTCCAAGCCACTGTGTACTGGGTGCGCTCACGTGTGCGTGTGTGTGCCCCTGCTTGCCTACATGCGTGTGTTCCTGATGCTGTACAAGAGTGTGCTTCCTAAGCCTAAGTCTGCATATGTGCAAATAGGTATGTGGATGTAGATCCAGGAGGACCCGGCACAGTGTGTTATAGTGAGCATGTGGGGGGTGGCGGGGAGGAAGAGAGAGAAAGAGAGAGAGAGAGAGTCGGCTCGCCTGTGAGGAATTTTTTGTTCATGTGCGGTTGCATGAGTGTGTCAGGTATGAGGTTGGACAGAGGGAGTTCAAAGTGTTTACACGTTACTTGCTTTTTGAAGTTCCCGGAAACCAATCATATGGCGAAGGCTCCCCTCTTGTGCTGTCCTCTACACAAAGGTCTCCGTACTTGATGCCAAGCTGCCTCTGCTCTTGGAGATCTGCATGACAGTGATGATGCTGCCTATGAATATCATTGCTGGGTGCTAGTGTGCCTTGGTCACGGCAGGGAAGGGTCAGATATCCCTTTCCCTGGTGTCTTAGCAGAGCTTCCTGAAGGAGCCTAAAACATATGGCTGTGAGCCACGGGCACCAGGATTGCCAGCTCCTGCCTCTAGCCAGTATAATCCTTGGCTGCTCAATAGCAGGAAGTAGCAGGCAGGGATCAGGGCCAGAGAGGCCAAGGCAAGCGGGAAGACAAGAGTTAAGCAGACACTAGCGCAGAAAGGAGATGCCCAGATTCGCTGACCTTCTAACCTTGTATCTCCCTTATGCTCTGAGCAAGAGAGATGAGGTTGATTGTGAGAGAGGTGGCAGATCCATACACCAGCCACTTCCAGGACTGGCAAGGGCAGAGGCGGTGGGGAGCTGTGTCACACGGGTTCAACCAGGATGTGGGAAGATGGAGCAGGAGGGGAGGTGGAAAGTGTATTTGCCTAGGACCCTGGCCCAAGCCGTTCCCAGCAGAATGGTCAGGGGAGGGATGTGCGGCTCTACACATCCTGTGCATCCCCGAAGGCCTGTGAGAACTAGTGAGAACTTACAGCAAACCCCCAAGGGGCCCTGTGCCCTTTTTGCTATGGCAACTCCAGTTGGAACACTGGCTCAAGTCAGCAGGAGGCGCCTAGTACCTGGCCATGTCACAGAGCTCCAAACCATATGGGCACTGCCCAGAGGCTTCCCAGCACCCCAGGTGCAAATGCACTGTTAGTGAGGCACCAGGAGGCCCTGCTGGCCTGTGAGCACCAACTGCCTACCTCTAAGCAGCCTCACTACCCCTCCCTTAAGGCTGTTCCTGTTGGAATGCAAATGAAAGCACACATCAACAAAGTGGGCAAGGAATGGAGAAACAAAACATCCGGCCACCCCGTGGAGGCTTTTCTGCATAGTGGGTCGCATATGTGCAGTCCTTCCTGCTCAGAAAAACACAGGGCTGCTGCCTAGCAAGCCAGGCAAGGTCTTCAGGTGGTCTTGGCCAAGGGGGCAGAGGCCGTTTCCAGACCAATCGGATGTCAGTCATAAAACCAGAAGGCAGGAAAGGAGTGCCGCTTCCCTCCTACCTTTGTCACAAACCTCCTGTGCACAGAAAAGGAGCAGAGGGGCTTGGGCACAGAGCAGGCAGACAACAGATTAGATAAATGGGGATTGGTGTTCACCAGAGGACTGAGAGATCCCAGGTGTGCAGAGGGTGAGAGCAGAGGGAGATTTGGAGAAGATAAGAAGGGCTAGGCCAGGGTGAGGCAGTTGTAATTTCCCCAGAAGAAGTGAAGAGGTGCATGGGGAGGTGTGCAGCCTGTGAACCTCAAGAGGAGGAGGGGGAAATTGGGAAGCAGAGGCAGAGGCAAAGAGGCAGTGACGCAGAGGCATGTGTGAGTTGAAAGCAGTCCAGAGCAGCAAGGCAGGGACAGGAGGGCTAGGAGAGAGAACTCGGAGGGAGTTATCAGCAAAGGAGGTATGTGTGCAGGGGACAAGCCTCAGGAACTCAGCTGCAGATGGCAGGTGGTGGCTAGGAAGGCCAGGTTGGGTGCCCCACCACCCTGGGACCAAGTAGAAGGGAGAAGAGGCAAGGGATTCTGGGGCACAGGCCTGCCCCATTCTCTGCGCGCAGCGCAGTGCTTTAGGGTGTAGACCTGAGGGGTAACGAATGCCATCCTTGGTTGGGGCACTACTGGGGCGTAATCATGTGGTCCTGTTACATTGACATTTCTGCCTTGATTGCTTTCCCGAAGAGATTGTTGCTACCCAGGTCTCCGAAGCAGCATGGTTCAGGGAATGGGACACTGGTGAGGACAGCAGGGGGAGGCCCAAGTGCCAATGGACTGTCCAGTGAGCAGCGCTGGGCTCCTTAGCCACGCCCACCACGAGAACAACACCCTGGACTTGAGCAAGTAGGACACAGTTCTCGAAAACCCCTTAGCACCTTCCAAGCCACTGTGTACTGGGTGCGCTCACGTGTGCGTGTGTGTGCCCCTGCTTGCCTACATGCGTGTGTTCCTGATGCTGTACAAGAGTGTGCTTCCTAAGCCTAAGTCTGCATGTGTGCAAATAGGTATGTGGATGTAGATCCAGGAGGACCCGGCACAGTGTGTTATAGTGAGCATGTGGGTGTGGCGGGGAGGAAGAGAGAGAAAGAGAGAGAGAGAGAGTCGGCTCGCCTGTGAGGAATTTTTTGTTCATGTGCGGTTGCAGGAGTGTGTCAGGTATGAGGTTGGACAGAGGGAGTTCAAAGTGTTTACACGTTACTTGTTTTTTGAAGTTCCCGGAAACCAATCATATGGCGAAGGCTCCCATCTTGTGCTGTCCGCTACACAAAGGTCTCCGTACTTGATGCCAAGCTGCCTCTGCCCTTAGAGATCTGCATGACAGTAATGATGCTGACTATGAATATCATTGCTGGGTGCTAGTGTGCCTTGGTCACGGCAGGGAAGGGTCAGATATCCCTTTCCCTGGTGTCTTAGCAGAGCTTCCTGAAGGAGCCTAAAACATATGGCTGTGAGCCACGGGCACCAGGATTGCCAGCTCCTGCCTCTAGCCAGTATAATCCTTGGCTGCTCAATAGCAGGAAGTAGCAGGCAGGGATCTGGGCCAGAGAGGCCAAGGCAAGCGGGAAGACAAGAGTTAAGCAGACACTAGCGCAGAAAGGAGATGCCCAGGTTCGCTGACCTGCTAACCTTGTATCTCCCTTATGCTCTGAGCAAGAGAGATGAGGTTGATTGTGAGAGAGGTGGCGGATCCATACACCAGCCACTTCCAGGACTGGCAAGGGCAGAGGCGGTGGGGAGCTGTGTCACACGGGTTCAACCAGGATGTGGGAAGATGGAGCAGGAGGGGAGATGGAAAGTGTATTTGCCTAGGACCCTGGCCCAAGCCGTTCCCAGCAGAATGGTCAGGGGAGGGATGTGCGGCTCTACACATCCTGTGCATCCCCGAAGGCCTGTGAGAACTAGTGAGAACTTACAGAAAACCCCCAAGGGGCCCTGTGCCCTTTTTGCTATGGCAACTCCAGTTGGAACACTGGCTCAAGTCAGCAGGAGGCGCCTAGTACCTGGCCATGTCACAGAGCTCCAAACCATATGGGCACTGCCCAGAGGCTTCCCAGCACCCCAGGTGCAAATGCACTGTTAGTGAGGCACCAGGAGGCCCTGCTGGCCTGTGAGCACCAACTGCCTACCTCTAAGCAGCCTCACTACCCCTCCCTTAAGGCTGTTCCTGTTGGAATGCAAATGAAAGCACACATCAAAAAAGTGGGCAAGGAATGGAGAAACAAAACCCCCGGCCACCCCCTGGAGGCTTTTCTGCATAGTGGGTCGCATATGTGCAGTCCTTCCTGCTCAGAAAAACACATGGCTTCTGCCTAGCAAGCCAGGCAAGGTCTTCAGGTGGTCTTGGCCAAGGGGGCAGAGGCCGTTTCCAGACCAATCGGATGTCAGTCATAAAACCAGAAGGCAGGAAAGGAGTGCCGCTTCCCTCCTACCTTTGTCACAAACCTCCTGTGCGCAAAAAAGGAGCAGAGGGGCTTGGGCACAGAGCAGGCAGACAACAGATTAGATAAATGGGGATTGGTGTTCACCAGAGGACTGAGAGATCCCAGGTGTGCAGAGGGTGAGAGCAGAGGGAGATTTGGAGAAGATAAGAAGGGCTAGGCCAGGGTGAGGCAGTTGTCATTTCCCCAGAAGAAGTGAAGAGGTGCATGGGGAGGTGTGCAGCCTGTGAACCTCAAGAGGAGGAGGGGGAAATTGGGAAGCAGAGGCAGAGGCAAAGAGGCAGTGACGCAGAGGCATGTGTGAGTTGAAAGCAGTCTAGAGCAGCAAGGCAGGGACAGGAGGGCTAGGAGAGAGAACTCGGAGGGAATTATCACCAAAGGAGGTATGTGTGCAGGGGACAAGCCTCAGGAACTCAGATGCAGATGGCAGGTGGTGGCTAGGAAGGCCAGGTTGGGCGCCCCACCACCCTGGGACCAAGTAGAAGGGAGAAGAGGCAAGGGATTCTGGGGCACAGGCCTGCCCCATTCTCTGCGCGCAGCGCTGGGCTTTAGGGTGTAGACCTGAGGGGTAACGAATGCCATCCTTGGTTGGGGCACTACTGGGGCGTAATCATGTGGTCCTGTTACATTGACATTTCTGCCTTGATTGCTTTCCCTAAGAGTTTGTTGCTACCCAGGTCTCCGAAGCTGCATGGTTCAGGAAATGGGAGACTGGTGAGGACAGCAGGGGGAGGCCCAAGTGCCAATGGACTGTCCAGTAAGCAGCGCTGGGCTCCTTAGCCACGCCCACAACAAGAACAATACCCTGGACTTGAGCAAGTAGGACACAGTCCTCGAAAACCCCTTAGCACCTTCCAAGCCACTGTGTACTGGGTGCGCTCACGTGTGCGTGTGTGTGCCCCTGCTTGCCTACATGCGTGTGTTCCTGATGCTGTACAAGAGTGTGCTTCCTAAGCCTAAGTCTGCATATGTGCAAATAGGTATGTGGATGTAGATCCAGGAGGACCCGGCACAGTGTGTTATAGTGAGCATGTGGGGGTGGCGGGGAGGAAGAGAGAGAAAGAGAGAGAGAGAGAGTCGGCTCGCCTGTGAGGAATTTTTTGTTCATGTGCGGTTGCATGAGTGTGTCAGGTATGAGGTTGGACAGAGGGAGTTCAAAGTGTTTACACGTTACTTGTTTTTTGAAGTTCCCGGAAACCAATCATATGGCGAAGGCTCCCCTCTTGTGCTGTCCTCTACACAAAGGTCTCCGTACTTGATGCCAAGCTGCCTCTGCTCTTGGAGATCTGCATGACAGTGATGATGCTGCCTATGAATATCATTGCTGGGTGCTAGTGTGCCTTGGTCACGGCAGGGAAGGTTCAGATATCCCTTTCCCTGGTGTCTTAGCAGAGCTTCCTGAAGGAGCCTAAAACATATGGCTGTGAGCCACGGGCACCAGGATTGCCAGCTCCTGCCTCTAGCCAGTATAATCCTTGGCTGCTCAATAGCAGGAAGTAGCAGGCAGGGATCTGGGCCAGAGAGGCCAAGGCAAGCGGGAAGACAAGAGTTAAGCAGACACTAGCGCAGAAAGGAGATGCCCAGATTCGCTGACCTGCTAACCTTGTATCTCCCTTATGCTCTGAGCAAGAGAGATGAGGTTGATTGTGAGAGAGGTGGCGGATCCATACACCAGCCACTTCCAGGACTGGCAAGGGCAGAGGCGGTGGGGAGCTGTGTCACACGGGTTCAACCAGGATGTGGGAAGATGGAGCAGGAGGGGAGGTGGAAAGTGTATTTGCCTAGGACCCTGGCCCAAGCCGTTCCCAGCAGAATGGTCAGGGGAGGGATGTGCGGCTCTACACATCCTGTGCATCCCCGAAGGCCTGTGAGAACTAGTGAGAACTTACAGCAAACCCCCAAGGGGCCCTGTGCCCTTTTTGCTATGGCAACTCCAGTTGGAACACTGGCTCAAGTCAGCAGGAGGCGCCTAGTACCTGGCCATGTCACAGAGCTCCAAACCATATGGGCACTGCCCAGAGGCTTCCCAGCACCCCAGGTGCAAATGCACTGTTAGTGAGGCACCAGGAGGCCCTGCTGGCCTGTGAGCACCAACTGCCTACCTCTAAGCAGCCTCACTACCCCTCCCTTAAGGCTGTTCCTGTTGGAATGCAAATGAAAGCACACATCAACAAAGTGGGCAAGGAATGGAGAAACAAAACATCCGGCCACCCCCTGGAGGCTTTTCTGCATAGTGGGTCGCATATGTGCAGTCCTTCCTGCTCAGAAAAACACAGGGCTGCTGCCTAGCAAGCCAGGCAAGGTCTTCAGGTGGTCTTGGCCAAGGGGGCAGAGGCCGTTTCCAGACCAATCGGATGTCAGTCATAAAACCAGAAGGCAGGAAAGGAGTGCCGCTTCCCTCCTACCTTTGTCACAAACCTCCTGTGCGCAAAAAAGGAGCAGAGGGGCTTGGGCACAGAGCAGGCAGACAACAGATTAGATAAATGGGGATTGGTGTTCACCAGAGGACTGAGAGATCCCAGGTGTGCAGAGGGTGAGAGCAGAGGGAGATTTGGAGAAGATAAGAAGGGCTAGGCCAGGGTGAGGCAGTTGTCATTTCCCCAGAAGAAGTGAAGAGGTGCATGGGGAGGTGTGCAGCCTGTGAACCTCAAGAGGAGGAGGGGGAAATTGGGAAGCAGAGGCAGAGGCAAAGAGGCAGTGACGCAGAGGCATGTGTGAGTTGAAAGCAGTCCAGAGCAGCAAGGCACGGACAGGAGGGCTAGGAGAGAGAACTCGGAGGGAGTTATCAGCAAAGGAGGTATGTGTGCAGGGGACAAGCCTCAGGAACTCAGCTGCAGATGGCAGGTGGTGGCTAGGAAGGCCAGGTTGGGCGCCCCACCACCCTGGGACAAAATAGAAGGGAGAAGAGGCAAGGGATTCTGGGGCACAGGCCTGCCCCATTCTCTGCGCGCAGCGCTGTGCTTTAGGGTGTAGACCTGAGGGGTAACGAATGCCATCCTTGGTTGGGGCACTACTGGGGCGTAATCATGTGGTCCTGTTACATTGACATTTCTGCCTTGATTGCTTTCCCGAAGAGTTTGTTGTTACCCAGGTCTCCGAAGCTGCATGGTTCAGGGAATGGGAGACTGGTGAGGACAGCAGGGGGAGGCCCAAGTGCCAATGGACTGTCCAGTAAGCAGCGCTGGGCTCCTTAGCCACGCCCACCACGAGAACAACACCCTGGACTTGAGCAAGTAGGACACAGTCCTCGAAAACCCCTTAGCACCTTCCAAGCCACTGTGTACTGGGTGCGCTCACGTGTGCGTGTGTGTGCCCCTGCTTGCCTACATGCGTGTGTTCCTGATGCTGTACAAGAGTGTGCTTCCTAAGCCTAAGTCTGCATATGTGCAAATAGGTATGTGGATGTAGATCCAGGAGGACCCGGCACAGTGTGTTATAGTGAGCATGTGGGGGTGGCGGGGAGGAAGAGAGAGAAAGAGAGAGAGAGAGAGTCGGCTCGCCTGTGAGGAATTTTTTGTTCATGTGCGGTTGCATGAGTGTGTCAGGTATGAGGTTGGACAGAGGGAGTTCAAAGTGTTTACACGTTACTTGTTTTTTGAAGTGCCCGGAAACCAGTCATATGGCGAAGGCTCCCCTCTTGTGCTGTCCTCTACACAAAGGTCTCCGTACTTGATGCCAAGCTGCCTCTGCTCTTGGAGATCTTCATGACAGTGATGATGCTGCCTATGAATATCATTGCTGGGTGCTAGTGTGCCTTGGTCACGGCAGGGAAGGGTCAGATATCCCTTTCCCTGGTGTCTTAGCAGAGCTTCCTGAAGGAGCCTAAAACATATGGCTGTGAGCCACGGGCACCAGGATTGCCAGCTCCTGCCTCTAGCCAGTATAATCCTTGGCTGCTCAATAGCAGGAAGTAGCAGGCAGGGATCTGGGCCAGAGAGGCCAAGGCAAGCGGGAAGACAAGAGTTAAGCAGACACTAGCGCAGAAAGGAGATGCCCAGATTTGCTGACCTGCTAATCTTGTATCTCCCTTATGCTCTCAGCAAAAGAGATGAGGTTGATTGTGAGAGAGGTGGCGGATCCATACACCAGCCACTTCCAGGACTGGCAAGGGCAGAGGCGGTGGGGAGCTGTGTCACACGGGTTCAACCAGGATGTGGGAAGATGGAGCAGGAGGGGTGGTGGAAAGTGTATTTGCCTAGGACCCTGGCCCAAGCCGTTCCCAGCAGAATGGTCAGGGGAGGGATGTGCGGCTCTACACATCCTGTGCATCCCCGAAGGCCTGTGAGAACTAGTGAGAACTTACAGCAAACCCCCAAGGGGCCCTGTGCCCTTTTTGCTATGGCAACTCCAGTTGGAACACTGGCTCAAGTCAGCAGGAGGCGCCTAGTACCTGGCCATGTCACAGAGCTCCAAACCATATGGGCACTGCCCAGAGGCTTCCCAGCACCCCAGGTGCAAATGCACTGTTAGTGAGGCACCAGGAGGCCCTGCTGGCCTGTGAGCACCAACTGCCTACCTCTAAGCAGCCTCACTACCCCTCCCTTAAGGCTGTTCCTGTTGGAATGCAAATGAAAGCACACATCAACAAAGTGGGCAAGGAATGGAGAAACAAAACATCCGGCCACCCCCTGGAGGCTTTTCTGCATAGTGGGTCGCATATGTGCAGTCCTTCCTGCTCAGAAAAACACAGGGCTGCTGCCTAGCAAGCCAGGCAAGGTCTTCAGGTGGTCTTGGCCAAGGGGGCAGAGGCCGTTTCCAGACCAATCGGATGTCAGTCATAAAACCAGAAGGCAGGAAAGGAGTGCCGCTTCCCTCCTACCTTTGTCACAAACCTCCTGTGCGCAAAAAAGGAGCAGAGGGGCTTGGGCACAGAGCAGGCAGACAACAGATTAGATAAATGGGGATTGGTGTTCACCAGAGGACTGAGAGATCCCAGGTGTGCAGAGGGTGAGAGCAGAGGGAGATTTGGAGAAGATAAGAAGGGCTAGGCCAGGGTGAGGCAGTTGTCATTTCCCCAGAAGAAGTGAAGAGGTGCATGGGGAGGTGTGCAGCCTGTGAACCTCAAGAGGAGGAGGGGGAAATTGGGAAGCAGAGGCAGAGGCAAAGAGGCAGTGACGCAGAGGCATGTGTGAGTTGAAAGCAGTCCAGAGCAGCAAGGCACGGACAGGAGGGCTAGGAGAGAGAACTCGGAGGGAGTTATCAGCAAAGGAGGTATGTGTGCAGGGGACAAGCCTCAGGAACTCAGCTGCAGATGGCAGGTGGTGGCTAGGAAGGCCAGGTTGGGCGCCCCACCACCCTGGGACCAAGTAGAAGGGAGAAGAGGCAAGGGATTCTGGGGCACAGGCCTGCCCCATTCTCTGCGCGCAGCGCTGTGCTTTAGGGTGTAGACCTGAGGGGTAACGAATGCCATCCTTGGTTGGGGCACTACTGGGGCGTAATCATGTGGTCCTGTTACATTGACATTTCTGCCTTGATTGCTTTCCCGAAGAGTTTGTTGTTACCCAGGTCTCCGAAGCTGCATGGTTCAGGGAATGGGAGACTGGTGAGGACAGCAGGGGGAGGCCCAAGTGCCAATGGACTGTCCAGTAAGCAGCGCTGGGCTCCTTAGCCACGCCCACCACGAGAACAACACCCTGGACTTGAGCAAGTAGGACACAGTCCTCGAAAACCCCTTAGCACCTTCCAAGCCACTGTGAACTGGGTGCGCTCACGTGTGCGTGTGTGTGCCCCTGCTTGCCTACATGCGTGTGTTCCTGATGCTGTACAAGAGTGTGCTTCCTAAGCCTAAGTCTGCATATGTGCAAATAGGTATGTGGATGTAGATCCAGGAGGACCCGGCACAGTGTGTTATAGTGAGCATGTGGGGGTGGCGGGGAGGAAGAGAGAGAAAGAGAGAGAGAGAGAGTCGGCTCGCCTGTGAGGAATTTTTTGTTCATGTGCGGTTGCATGAGTGTGTCAGGTATGAGGTTGGACAGAGGGAGTTCAAAGTGTTTACACGTTACTTGTTTTTTGAAGTTCCCGGAAACCAATCATATGGCGAAGGCTCCCCTCTTGTGCTGTCCTCTACACAAAGGTCTCCGTACTTGATGCCAAGCTGCCTCTGCTCTTGGAGATCTGCATGACAGTGATGATGCTGCCTATGAATATCATTGCTGGGTGCTAGTGTGCCTTGGTCACGGCAGGGAAGGGTCAGATATCCCTTTCCCTGGTGTCTTAGCAGAGCTTCCTGAAGGAGCCTAAAACATATGGCTGTGAGCCACGGGCACCAGGATTGCCAGCTCCTGCCTCTAGCCAGTATAATCCTTGGCTGCTCAATAGCAGGAAGTAGCAGGCAGGGATCTGGGCCAGAGAGGCCAAGGCAAGCGGGAAGACAAGAGTTAAGCAGACACTAGCGCAGAAAGGAGATGCCCAGATTCGCTGACCTGCTAAACTTGTATCTCCCTTATGCTCTGAGCAAGAGAGATGAGGTTGATTGTGAGAGAGGTGGCGGATCCATACACCAGCCACTTCCAGGACTGGCAAGGGCAGAGGCGGTGGGGAGCTGTGTCACACGGGTTCAACCAGGATGTGGGAAGATGGAGCAGGAGGGGAGGTGGAAAGTGTATTTGCCTAGGACCCTGGCCCAAGCCGTTCCCAGCAGAATGGTCAGGGGAGGGATGTGCGGCTCTACACATCCTGTGCATCCCCGAAGGCCTGTGAGAACTAGTGAGAACTTACAGCAAACCCCCAAGGGGCCCTGTGCCCTTTTTGCTATGGCAACTCCAGTTGGAACACTGGCTCAAGTCAGCAGGAGGCGCCTAGTACCTGGCCATGTCACAGAGCTCCAAACCATATGGGCACTGCCCAGAGGCTTCCCAGCACCCCAGGTGCAAATGCACTGTTAGTGAGGCACCAGGAGGCCCTGCTGGCCTGTGAGCACCAACTGCCTACCTCTAAGCAGCCTCACTACCCCTCCCTTAAGGCTGTTCCTGTTGGAATGCAAATGAAAGCACACATCAACAAAGTGGGCAAGGAATGGAGAAACAAAACATCCGGCCACCCCCTGGAGGCTTTTCTGCATAGTGGGTCGCATATGTGCAGTCCTTCCTGCTCAGAAAAACACAGGGCTGCTGCCTAGCAAGCCAGGCAAGGTCTTCAGGTGGTCTTGGCCAAGGGGGCAGAGGCCGTTTCCAGACCAATCGGATGTCAGTCATAAAACCAGAAGGCAGGAAAGGAGTGCCGCTTCCCTCCTACCTTTGTCACAAACCTCCTGTGCACAGAAAAGGAGCAGAGGGGCTTGGGCACAGAGCAGGCAGACAACAGATTAGATAAATGGGGATTGGTGTTCACCAGAGGACTGAGAGATCCCAGGTATGCAGAGGGTGAGAGCAGAGGGAGATTTGGAGAAGATAAGAAGGGCTAGGCCAGGGTGAGGCAGTTGTAATTTCCCCAGAAGAAGTGAAGAGGTGCATGGGGAGGTGTGCAGCCTGTGAACCTCAAGAGGAGGAGGGGGAAATTGGGAAGCAGAGGCAGAGGCAAAGAGGCAGTGACGCAGAGGCATGTGTGAGTTGAAAGCAGTCCAGAGCAGCAAGGCAGGGACAGGAGGGCTAGGAGAGAGAACTCGGAGGGAGTTATGAGCAAAGGAGGTATGTGTGCAGGGGACAAGCCACAGGAACTCAGCTGCAGATGGCAGGTGGTGGCTAGGAAGGCCAGGTTGGGCGCCCCACCACCCTGGGACCAAGTAGAAGGGAGAAGAGGCAAGGGATTCTGGGGCACAGGCCTGCCCCATTCTCTGCGCGCAGCGCTGGGCTTTAGGGTGTAGACCTGAGGGGTAACGAATGCCATCCTTGGTTGGGGCACTACTGGGGCGTAATCATGTGGTCCTGTTACATTGACATTTCTGCCTTGATTGCTTTCCCGAAGAGTTTGTTGCTACCCAGGTCTCCGAAGCTGCATGGTTCAGGGAATGGGAGACTGGTGAGGACAGCAGGGGGAGGCCCAAGTGCCAATGGACTGTCCAGTAAGCAGCGCTGGGCTCCTTAGCCACGCCCACCACAAGAACAACACCCTGGACTTGAGCAAGTAGGACACACTCCTCGAAAACCCCTTAGCACCTTCCAAGCCACTGTGTACTGGGTGCGCTCACGTGTACGTGTGTGTGCACCTGCTTGCCTACATGCGTGTGTTCCTGATGCTGTACAAGAGTGTGCTTCCTAAGCCTACGTCTGCATATGTGCAAATAACTATGTGGATGTAGATCCAGGAGGACCCGGCACAGTGTGTTATAGTGAGCATTTGGGGGTGGCGGGGAGGAAGAGAGAGAAAGAGAGAGAGAGAGAGTCGGCTCGCCTGTGAGGAATTTTTTGTTCATGTGCGGTTGCATGAGTGTGTCAGGTATGAGGTTGGACAGAGGGAGTTCAAAGTGTTTACACGTTACTTGTTTTTTGAAGTTCCCGGAAACCAATCATATGGCGAAGGCTCCCCTCTTGTGCTGTCCGCTACACAAAGGTCTCCCTACTTGATGCCAAGCTGCCTCTGCTCTTGGAGATCTGCATGACAGTGATGATGCTGCCTATGAATATCATTGCTGGGTTATTGGATAGAGGATATCCCTGTTCAATCCAAGTGAATCAAAGTGGTTTATAGAGAAATCCAGCTCATAATATTTTAACAGTACTTATTAACTATTGAATACAGGATTGGTTGTTATTTTGAAATTGTATTTTTAGGAACACCAAATCTAATTTTATATACAGTTATACCAAGTATCTGTGTATAATTGTGAACTTCTAAGATTTACACATCAGTGCTTGGTAAGGTCTGCTTTGGATCTTAAACAGTGCTCACAGGTGCTCTTAGATAGGCATTCCCAATCCAAATGGGCAGAAGAAACACAAGATGGCAAACAATGCAGTCATATCTCCCACTCAAAACAAGCAGGAAGCAGAGCAGTCAATCAAAGACATAGAAGAGAACCCTCAAAATGCTCTACAAAGTCTACTGATAAACATGTTAAATGAAAAGTTTGAATCCATCCATACATCAATCCATTCATAAAGTAATAGATGATTTCATGGCCTCAACAAAGAGAAAGATAAATGAACTTCAAGAGTCATATGAAAAGATAACTACCCAGCTAAAAGATTTGAGAGACAGCACTCAAAACCAAATTAATAATGTAAAGATGTCCATGCAGGACCTAAGAGATACTTCTAGCAAGGACATGGAAATCATCAGGAAAGACCAGTCTGAAGGAAAAGAGATTCAAAATCAAGTAACTAGCCTACAGTCTCAAGTAGGTGAAGCAGAGGATCAAATCTCAGGAGCTGAAGATTCCCTAGAATCTATGGAGAAATGTCACACAAAAATACAAAACCAATCCAATCGATAAAACAGATCACTCCAGGAGCTCCAAGACACAAGCAGGAAGCACTATTTGAGGCGAATAGGAATTGAGAAAAACCAGGAGAAAGAAGTTAATGGAATATGCAACCTATTTAACAGAATATTAGCCAAGAACTTCCCAACTATCCAGGAAGGTAGGCCGATACAGATACAAGAAGCATTTAGAACCCCAAAGCGACCAGATCAGAATAGGACATCCCACTGACACATTGTGATCATAACAGGATCAGTAGAGTCCAAGGAAAGAATCCTTAAAGATGTTACGGAGAAGAAAGTAATCACAAATAAAGGAAAAGCAAGCAGAATTACCCCAGACTTCTCAGCAGAGACCATGAAAAGCAAGGAGATCCTGGAATGAGGTATGCCAAACCCTAAATAATAATAAATATCAACCAAGAATGCTGTACCCAGCTAAACTCTCATTCATAGCTGAAGGTCAAATAAAAGTCTTCCACAGGAAGGAAAAACTGAAACAATGTATCTCCACCAAACCAGCTTTACAGAAAATCCTCAAAGATGTACTATACAGGGAAAATAATCAAGATCCCAATACAGACAGAGAAATGAACCCTAAATAGAAAACCAGAATATTAGATCAAGAATTGGGAAGACACAGCTTTTAACAAGATAGCTACAATGAAAGGACAAATGATCATCTCTCAAACCTAACTCTCGACATTAATGGACTTAATTCTTCATTCAAACGACATAGGCTCATTACTTGGATCAAACATCAAGATCCGTCTTTCTGCTGCCTCCAAGAGACACATCTATCTAGCAAAAGCAAACTTCTTCTAAAGGTGAAAGGCTGGAATAAAATCTACCAATAAATGGCCCCCAAATGCAGGCTGGAGTGGAATTCTAGCATCAGATAAAATCGACTTCAAATGAAAAATGGTAAGAAGAGACAAAGAAGGTTACTACATACTAATAAAGCGATGTCTCCTACAGGAGGATATAACCATCTTAAATATCCACACACCAAATACAGGAGAACCCAACTTCATCAAACCAACACTACTGACTCTAAAATCACTCATAGTCCCAAACACATTGATTGTTGGAGACTTTAACACTCCACTGTCACCTCTGGACAGACCAACAGGCCAAAAACTGACCAAAGAATCCACAGAACTAATCAACTGCATAGACCAACTAGACTTAACCAACATCTACAGAATATTCCATCAAGCAATACCAGAATACACATTCTTTTCAGCAGCCCATGAAACATTCTCCAAAATATATCACATCTTAGGGCACAAAGAAAATCTGTACAAATTCAGAAGTATCAAAATCATTCCCTGCCTTCCCTCAGACCACAATAGATTAAAATTAAAGCTCAACTCAAACAGCCACCACACAAAATGATACAATCCATGGAGACTAAGCAACACACTGCTGAACCATCAGTGGGTCATTGAAGAAATTAGACCAGTAATTCAATATTTATGGCATTCAACCAAGGTGAGTGCACAAAGTACCACCTCCTTTGGGACACAGCAAAGGCAGTACTCAGACGAAAATTTATATCTGAGTGCCTACACCAACAATCTGGATAAACAGCAACTCAACAACTTACGGAATCACCTTAATCTTCTCAAAAGAGAACAAGAAGCCATACCCCCAAGTCAATAGATGGAAGCAAATAATTAAAATCGAATCAGAATTAAATATACTTGAGAGGGAGAAAAAAAACCATCGCAACAATCAACAAAACAAAGACTTGGTTCTTTGAGAATATTAACAATATAGTCAAATTCCTAGCAAACCTGACCAAAAAAACGATGGCAGCACACCCACATAAACAAGATCCGAGATAAAACAGGTAACATCACCACAGAAACAACCAAAATTGAGAACACAATAAGGGACTATTTTGCAAACCTTTGTGCCAACAAATTCGAGAACATGGAAGAAATGGATGATTTTCTAGAAAAAATTGATACCCCCAAACTCAACCATGAAGATTTAAACCTTCTAAACAGACTCATACCCAGCCTTGAAATAGAAACAGCAATAAGTGATTTCCCATCAGAGAAAAGCCCATGTCCAGATGGATTCACAGCAGAATTCTACAAGGCTTTCAAAACAGAAGTCACACCAATATTTTTCAAAATCTTCAATGAAATTGAAAGAGAACGTTCACTACCAGACTTATTCTGTGAAGCCAGTATAGCCCTCATCCCAAAACCAGGCAGGGACTCATCAACAAAACAGAACTATAGAACGATTTCCCTGATGAACATAGATGCAAAAATTCTCAACAAAATTCTGTCCAATCGACTTCAACAGGTCATCAAAAATATCATACACCATGTTCAAACTGGATCCATCCCAGGGATGCAAAGTTGGTTCAATATACGCAAGTCAATTAATGTAATCCACCACATCAACCAGAGCAAGGTAAAGAACCACATGGTTATATCTCTGGATGCAGAAAAGGCGTTCGATAAAATCCAGTACCCATTTATGATAAAAATCCTGGAGAAATTGGGATTCCAAGGAACATTCCTGAATATAATAAAGGCAGTTTATTACAAACCAACAGCAAGCATAATTCTAAATGGTGTAAAGCCAAAGACATTCCTTTGAAAATCAGGAGCAAGATTGAGATGTCTGCTCTCTCCCCTCCTCTTTAACATTCCTAGCCAGAGCAATTAGGCAAGAAGAAAACAAAAAGGGGATCCAAATAGGAAAAGATGAAGTTAAGCTTTCTCTCTTTGCAGATTACATGATCCTATACCTAACGAACACCATAGACTCTACTCCCTAGCTACTAGAGCAGATCCAAAACTTTGGCAAAGTTGCAGGATATAAAATAAACCCTCGAAAATCAACAGCCTTTCTATATGCTAATAACACGAAGACAGAGGCTGAAGTCAGGAAAGCAACTCCCTTTGCAATAGTCTCAAAAACATAAAAATACCTAGAAATAACCTTAACCAAAGAAGTGAAAGACCTCTATGATTAGACTGTTTGGTGTAAGTGAACTGAACATCTCCGTGGGGGGGGGGGGGGTAAGGGAAAGGGGGAGGAGGGAGAGGGGTATGAGGGACAAGGTAACAAACTGTACAAGAAATGTATCCAGTGCCTAAAATATGAAACTGTAAACTTTCTGTACATCACTTTGATAATAAAAATTTGAAAAAAAAAAAAAAAGAACTAAGGAAATGGAAAAACCTCCCATGCTCCTCGATTGGGAAGATTAATATAGTCAAAATGGCAATATTGCCAAAAGCTATCTACAAATTCCATGCAATACCCACTAATATCCCAACACCATTTTTTAATGAAATTGAGGAAGCAATCCAGAAATTTATATGGAAAAATAAATGACCCCCCGACTAGCAAAAACAATCCTAAGCAGAAAGAACAATGCCGGAGGAATTACAATACCAAACTTCAAGCTGTATTATAAAGCTATAGCTATAAAAACAGCTTGGAATTGCAATGGAACAGGCCTGAAGACCAATGGAACAGAATTGAAGATCCAGCAGTGAACACACAGAACTAAGCCCCCTTAATCTTTGATAGAGGAGCTAAAAAAATACGATGGAAGAAAGATAGCCTCTGTAACAAATGGTGATGGCAAAACTGGTTCAACACCCCACAACAAAGCAAAATTAGATCCTTATATATCATCCTGCACCAAAATCAATTCCACATGGATCAAAGATCTTGAAATTATAACAGATACCTTGAAAGCACTAAAAGAAGTAGGAGAAACACTTGGGCTCCTTGGCACAGGGACAGACCTTCCTTAACAAAGAGCCATAAATGCTACAAATCACAAAAAGGACGAGCAAATGGGATTGCATCAAATTGCTGAGCTTCTGCAGGGCAAAGGACATAGCTCACAAGATGAATGGAAAGCCTACAGATTGGGAAAAGATCTTTATCAGCCATACAATGAACAAAGACCTCATATCTAAAATATATGCAGAACTACAAAAAATTAAATTCCTCCAAAACAAAACCGCAAAGAACCAACAGCCCCCTCAACAAGTGGGCTAAAGACTTACAAAGAGACTTCTCTGATGAGGAAATGAGAATGGCCAAGAGTCATATGAAAAAGTGCTCTACATCTCTGGCCATAAAAGAAATGCAAATCAAAACAACATTGAGATTCCATCTCACCCCAGTAAGAATGACCTATATCAAGAAAACTAACAATAATAAATGTTGGAGGGGATGTGGACAAAAGGAACCCTACTTCATCGTTGGTGGGAATGTAAACTTGTTCAGCCACTCTGGCAAGTGGTATGGAGATTTCTCAGAAGGTAAACATAGAGCTCCCTTATGATCCAGCAGCCCCACATTTGGCATCTACCCAAAGACCACAGAGAAGAACACACAAAAGCCACCAGCACAACAATATTCATCACCAGCACAATTTGGCATAGCTAAAATATGGATCCCACCCAGTAACGCTCAGTAGATGAATGGATCAGGAAAATGTGGTACATATACACAATGGAATTTCATACCTCTGTCTCAAAGAATGACATTGCCGCATTTGTAAGGAAATGAAAGGACTTGGAAAAAATTATCCTAAGTGAAGTGAGCCAGACCCAAAGAAACATGGATTCTATGCTATGAATAGGATTCCCTATTCTCATAGGGAATAGTTAGTTCAGGTTTAGGCTAGTCACAGCAGAGGATCACAAGAGCCCAACAGCAATACTCTTATGAACACATAAGATGAGGCTAAGTGAAACAACCTCCATTTTATGGAAACAACTGTTATATCACTGCTGTAATTACTTTCAACATGCCATGTGTAACTGTAGCTTCTACTGTTGATGATGCTCTTGTATCCCTTTCCTGCGGTTGTACCTTCACTATCAGTTTATCTTATTTGAGTACTTTGGAAACTGTATATACTGGTATTAGAATTAGGAAAGTGAAAGGGAATACCAAAACCGAGAGATACAAGATAAAAAGACAAACGACTACAAAGGCAATGCTTTCAAAACTGTTTGGTGTAAGCCAAGTGAACAACTCTGGGGGGAGGGGGGCAGGGGGAGGGGGAGGGTAAGTGAGGGAGGAGGTAACAAACAGTATAAGAAATGTATCCAATGCCTAACATATGCAACTGTAACCTCTCTGTACATCACTTTGACAATAAATAAGAAAAAAAATGTTTTTCCTATGAGGAAAACAATACAGTCTATGTTTCTTTAGGTCTGGCTCACTTCACATAGTAAATTTTTTTTGGAATAATTAGTACATGTTTAGGCTAGTCAAAGCCGAAGTCATAATAGCCCAATAGCTATGCCCTTATGGACACTTAAGATGATGCTAAGTGAAATGAGCTCCATGTTATGGAAACAAGTGGTATATCATTATTGTAATTATTTTCAACATGCGATATGAATCCGTACCCTTTTTATTTTCTCTCGTATTCCCTTCCTGTGGTTTTACCCCCACTATCACTGTATCTCATCTGAGCACCCTGGATACTGTATATACGTGTATTAGAGCTAGGGAAGAGAAAGTAAATATCAAAATCAATAGACAAAGGATAAAAATACAAACAACTCCAAACACAATACTCACAAAACCATTTGGTGTAAACCAACCGTACAACTCGTGGGTGGAAGGGGAAGCAGGAGGGAAGAGGTAGGCATGTGGAGGGGAGGAGGAGCTAACATATTTGACAAGAAATGTACTCACTGCATTATATATGAAACTGTAACCCCTCTGTACTTCACTTTGACAATAAAGGAGAAAAAAGACAATAAATATTTTTTAAAGATTCTGAAACACCTAACATTTCTGAGAGTTATAACATATAATGCTTAAGATTCTCATGTTAAAAACTAACATTTAGAATCAACACTCTCTTTCTCTGGCAATAGGAAAACTACCAACACATACACTGTTTGTGAATAAAGGTAAACATTTCCCTCAAAGAACTGCTAATCAACATACATTTCCTTTCTTCCTTCCTGTTATTTACTTCAGCCCAATCTCTGGCCATAATCTGAGTGAAACCAGCCAAAAGGTACAGACACTGAGGCAGGTAGGGACAGATAGCATGAACACACCAAGGTGGCTGAGGCCTGAGCTATTTTGGATACTATAACCTCAACATTAGGCACAGGTAGTGAGAGAGGAAGAGAGAGATCAGGAAAAGTAGAAGCCAAATGGCTGCTAGGTATAAAAATCTAGAGAAGTGTGGACTCAAGACAGTTGTCAGAAGCTGCAACACAAAAATGAATAAGATGTAAATTAGATGGGATGTTCAAGGAAATAACCAAACGAGAACATAAAACAAACTAAGTCAAAGCTAGGACAGCGAAAAGAGTAGCGCAAAATTCGGGAGGTGGCAAACATGGCCTGCGTTTATTAAAAATAAAATAAAATAAGCTTCTCCACAAGCACAAACATCTCTCCAGCCTTCCTTCTCTCTCTACTCATAGAATAAGCATTCCCTCCTCTGCAGCTTTTGCTAGCAAGAGACACGTGATCTTTTTGTTAGATTATGAAACAAATACCAGTGATGAGCCAAAAACTTAAATATAGTAAAAGAGTTGGGACAGCACTGTGTTCACTCTGTGAGAAATATCCAACAGGAATGTTCAGTGTCTTTATTCAACAACATTTCTTTATTCGAATCACAAAGATTATGATTAAAGCATGTCTTTAACCCTCTCATATATTGCTATCCTATTTATTCTTGTGTTAGACATTTACAATGACCACTCTTAGGAATCTAGAAAGTTCTGAGGAAGTACTGGCGGCGGGGGGGTGGTGCTTATCATTACTTCCCAAAGCATAAGGGTGAAAAACAGCAGCTCATCAAGTGGGGGCAAGGGAAGAGCGGGGGACAAATGAAGGGGAAGGGGAGAATTGTAGTCAAGAATTCATTGTACATACTACAAAAGTAAGAAAACGGAAGGGCTGGGCAGAGGAAGGAGGGGCAAGAATGTTGAAAGGGGTGAGGTGGGTTAAGATGGGCCATATTCATAAACTGCTTTGTCAAATGGCAACTCCTTTGCACAAATACTTAAAGATAGTTTTTGTAAGAACTCAGAAGCTCTTCCCTTCACAGTAGTAGGACAAATTATTAGTTCCTACGCACAGGGACTAGAGTCTTTCAGGTCATTTGTGTTTTGGTGGGGTTTTGGTTTTTGAGCCAGCACTGAAAATTGAACTCAGAGACTGGGCTATGTCCCTTAGCTTTGTCACTCCATGCTGGCCTGCTACCCCCATGAGAAATAGCACAATTTCTGGTACTTTGGTGGTTCATGGAGGATGGATGTCATGGACTTCCCTACCCAGGGCGGGTTTCAAAGCACAATCCTCCAAACTCATGAGGATCTGGGATTACAGGCCTGAGCCACAGGCTCCAGTTTCTAATGAGCTTTGGTCATCAAAAAAGTGGTAGTATAATTTTAAGGTTCACAGACATTAGTGCTACCTTTGGATCCTATGATATAAAGCCCCAAAGACCCGTCCTTTAAATAACTAATCAAATAAAAAATAAACAATTGTCTTATAATTAAATAATCATAAGATAGGAAAATAGAGACAAAATAATCATTAGTAATATAAACATAAAAATGGAAAAAAGCTTACCAAAGAGTTGATTCCTATATAGTTTAAGACTATAGGGAAAGTAAGCTGGAAGCCAGTGGCTGTAGCCAGTAATCCTAGCTATTCAGGAGGCTGAGATCTGAGGATCGAGGTTCTAACCCAGCCTGGACAGGAAAACTCTGTGAGACTCTTCTCTTCAATTAACCACCAAAAAGCTGGAAGTAGAGCTATTGCTCAAGTGACAGAGTGCTAGCCTTAAGCAAAAAAAGCTCAGGGACTGTGTCCAAGCCTGAGTTCAAACCCCGGGAACAGCAAAAATATAGGTAGGTAGGTAGGTAGGTAGGTAGGTAGATAGATAGATAGATAGATAGATAGATAGATAGATAGATAGATAGAGTTTGTGTTGCAATGGAAAACCATGCACTCTACATCACTCTCTTCCTAATTCATTCCACTACTATGTAACAGGATAAATAGCAGAGAATAGCAAAGGAAAATAAATATTTGTTAATTGGCGATGTCTTTCTTGCTATAGTCATATAGTTTCTTTCGAAGTGCAATTGGCTTCTCTTTCTCACTTGGAAAAGTCCACTTTGACTCTATTTACATATTCCATTTCAATTACTTCTGAACTAAAGAAACAATAAAACCACTGTTTCAGTCTTAAAATTCTTCTTTGAACCATTATGGAATCATAATAGTTACTTCTTTGGTAATTAAAGTAACACATAGTCACTTGGCCTCTGTATACTTCCATGCCATCATGACTGGTCATGATTTCACTTAAGAAAATGATCCCTTAATAGAAACAACATGTCACTTTATGGGACGTGGGAGGAGTTTTGCTATGGGTCATGAACATCCCTCTGCTCCACAATAGATTGAATACTAAGTGCAGGCCCTGGAAAGGCAGGGCCCTGCCACCTGAGTCCCATATGCGTAAGTTCCAAGCTGAGGGAAAGTCAGGTCAAACAACACCAATGCAATGGAAGGAAACCAGAGTTTAGATTCCTGCTACAGAATTGCAAAGCAGAGTACAGGAGAGGGGCCTGACTAGAATGAGGGTTGTTTGGGGACAGTGCACCTTCTAGTTTGTTCTTCTATACATGGATGGCCACAACATGAAGCCCACTGGGGTAATGTGTGCTCCATGAAAGCCTGGTGGAGTCACATTTCTACATCTACTCTTAAGTTTCCTGTATTTACTCTTGAGTTTCAACCATTCTTAATCTTCTCATCATATCCCATAAATGTGAAAGCAGTGTGAAGCTTTAAAATGCTAGTTGCACATGATTACAATTAAACAATGTGGAGACTCCTAAGAAATGGGAAATGATGAGGAAGGGATACATGATGCGTGTAGGAATTCTTTGTGACTGATTATAAAATTCTTTTTTCTGGGATTTCTGCTTCAAGACTGATGGTAGAAGCAAAGGTTTTCCTGCTTTAAAAAAAAAGGTGTAAAAGAATAAAATGTCCTAGACTTCTTAATCCAAAGATACCTTGTGTTATAACAATTAGACATTTTCATATTCATAAAATGGTAACATAAATTTTATTACCACACCAGCACTTCATTTATTCCTAGCCTGATTTCCAGACTAATCTCAACATTCAAGAAAATATCTCAAAAGTAGCTGAAATTTAGGGCATTGAATAACATTGCACAGAAGAAAAGCATATACAAGAACATAAAAAGCTATGGTTTCTTCACTGATGTAATTTCACAATGTTAGAGTTTTTCTTTTATTAAAAACTACCAGTTGCAAAGACATGACTGGAAAGTTCAGGCACATGGGTCCGCCTTCCTGCCTCAGGTCCTGGGCAACTACCAGACAATCTGTTGGGTTAGGAGATAAAGTCACGAATACAGTGTGTTTGGCTAAATATTTTTAATAGATTATAATACCTCTGTTTGGCTCAAATAAATTATCCAGCCTTATTTGGTCCACTTTCCCATTTCATGGTTGGCTGATCATTGAATTCTCTCAGAAAGCAAAGCAATGAAGAAAAGGGGAAAAAAGAAGAAAGATGAAAAAAGGAGGAGGAAGGAAGGAAGGGGGCCTGAGGAGGAGGACAAAGGACAGAGGAGAAAAAGTCAGGAAGTCAGGTACTGGTGGCCTATGCCTACAATCCCTAGCTACTCAGAAATGAGATCTGAGGATCACAGTTCAAAGCAAGCCTGGGCAGGAAAAGTCCACAAGACACTTAGCTCCAACCAACAGATAGTTCAGAGTAGAGCTGAGTGCCAGCCTTGAGCAAAAGCTCAGTGCCCAGGCCCTGAGTTCAAGCCCCAGGTCTGTCAAAACAAAAAGTCATTTTTATGTTGCAGACTTCCTTGAAGCCCATAGTTTGAAACGATATACGGAAGGGAAAACTATCACTCAACAAAGCTCAATAGCTTGTAGAGCTGCTGTGTCATTCTATTGCATGTCCCTACCAGACACCTATAAAATGTGCTTTGCTTGGCCAAAGAGCTATCCACAACTCCCTGCTCAAACACCTGATGACAGTGGACATTCATTTCAATGGGAACAAGATAGTCTTTCAATTTTCCTTCTGTTGTACTCGTTACAATGTGGCCAGATTTACACTCTCTCTGTGAAATGCATTGGATTTCTCAGTCAATATTGGCTACAATATTAGTAATTTCTCAAGATCTTGCCTGTCATTTAAATGCAGACACAAAACTCACAGTCTCCTCCTGGATTCCATTTCAGTTTCAACATAGAACCATCATCATTTTACCAAAGACCAACTTTCTTACAGCATAGTTTCTATAAATAATGCACAAATAAATACTCTGCATATGCAAATTCAACCAATTACAGATTGTACATCTTTAAGGGAAAAGCAGTGCATCTGTACTAAAACACATTCACACTGTTTTCTTGTCATAATGCCCTATAATATGGTATAAAATCTAGTTACACATTATTTCAATTATATTACTTACTGTAAGCAATCTAGAGAAGACAAAGTATATGAAGGATGTTTGTAGTTTATATGCAAATATTATACTGTTTTATATCAAAAGAACTTCATTAGCCACATGGGTTGTAGAGCCAACCCACTTCAGATACTAAGGGACATTGTAATTTGGGGGAAAGTTATGTTGCAGATACTATTTGGCCAGCTAAACATTAACTGCTCAACAAAACTCTAGTGTTAACAATAACTATATTAAAAAGTTAATGGCAGCAGCAACTTGTTGACAAGACTCTATGTGCGTATGTGTGAAGAATAAAAGCTCAAAGGAGCAAGGTGCCAGTGGCTCATGTCTGTAATCCTCAAGAGAATGATTTCTGAGAATCAAGGTTCAAAGAAAGCATGCACCAGAAAGTCTCTTATCTACAATTAATCACCAAAAAATCAGGAAACAGAGCTGTGGTTCAAGTGGTAGACCACTATCCTTGAGTGCAAAGGCTAAGGGATAGCACTCAGGACCTGTGTACAAGCCCTGGTGCAGGCACCAAAAAGTAAAAAAGCACAAAGAAAAATGAAAAAATGCACAGAAACATGTCAAAAACTGGGATGACTTAAAGGCTTTAAAAAAATCTCAGACTTTAAGGCAGACGGATGGGGTGAGAGATGTTGATGTTTGTGATGTATATCACAGTGGGTTACATTGTGCATTTCCCCAACTTTCTAGTGCTAACAGATTAAGGAATATGTTCCTCACTTTCAGTGAGGGAACATTGAGCTCTTTTGGAAGAAAAGGGAGAAGGAAGAGGAGGAAAAGAGGTGAGAAGAGTGGGAGAAGAGGCGAGAGGAACCGATAACAAAGAAGACTATCTAGACATATATTCTGACTCCCAGTTATACCATAATGTACAAGCCAGAGCTTGCTACAATTTACTCAATTAGAGTAAATATGATCATTGTATTTTATAACGTGTGAATATATTTTAAATACAAGAATTAAAGCTTCATGTCCATAATGAAGACCAGAAC